>NC_088326.1:5156515-5459545 GCF_910592395.1 Lineus longissimus
AGATCAAATGTAGAGAAACTAATACTAACACAAAAGGATAAAACTAATTACATAGTGCATTACAGAATGCTACAATTTTACCTCAAGCACGGAATGGTACTTAAGAGGGTCATTCGGTGATATGTTTTAAACAATCAAAGTGGTAAGCACCATACATTGATTTTAATACTAAAAGACGTATGGATTCTAAGACTGATTTTGAGAAAGACTATTTCAAGCTCATGAATAATGCTTTCTACGGAAAGACGTGTGAGAATGTAAGGAACAGGGTGGAAATAGAATAGGTAACGGACGGGGAAAGAGCCAGGAGTGTAATGGCCAATCCCAGGTTTTCATCAATATGTGTATTTGACGAACAGAATGCTGCTATTAGCATGAGGAAAACATCAATGAAATTCAACAAACCAATCTACATAGGAGCTTCAGTACTTGAATTGTCTAAATTATTAATGTATGAATTATATTATGAAGTTCTTCAACCGTACTTTGGTGAGAAAAATATTGAACTACTGTATCTAGATACAGATTCCTTTGTACTTAACATTAATACTGATGACTTAACTAAAGACTTAAAGGAGTTGAAACACTATTTTGACTTCAGTAATTATCCAAAAGATCATCCACTCTATGACACCAGTAAGAAGAAGGTGCCAGGTTATTTCAAGGATGAGTTAGGAGGAGTCGAGATGACTGAATTCATTGCCCTGAGAAGTAAGATGTACTCTTACAGGACAAAAGATTACGATTCTAAGAAATTAAAGGGTATTGCCAAGAATGTAGTAAAGAGAGATATCTCATTTGATGACTATGTTGATTGTCTTGAAAAGAGTATGTCATTTTACCACAAGATGAGACACTTAAGATCAGATAAACACCAAATCTATTTGGAAGAAGTTGACAAAAAAGCCTCAGTCCTTTTGATGATAAGAGGTTCATACTTGAAGATGGAATAAGAACGTTACCATTTGGAATGTATTATGAAGGCTACATAGATTACAGCGATTCAAACTTCGCTTGAGTCGGACTTCGTCCTGAGAGCAGAGCTCGAGTGCAAAATCTTTATTAAACTAATGAATATGGTGGCGCTGATGGTAGTGGCACTGGCGGAAATTCACCCCTAACACCGAAGTCATGGTGATAGTGATAGTGATACACCACATTAGGATTATGACTATTTAGTCGGACTTCGTCCTGAGAGCAGAGCTCGAGTCCTGTTTGATTTACTGTGACTTCAGTTTCTCTATCATCTCTGTTTGTGCCAGTTTTTTTCCTTCTTCTAAAAAAGTCTTCTTTAAAGACTCTACATCAACAGCTGAACTTGCCTCCCTTTGTTTTTTCCTAATGGCATTTTTCATCAAAATGTATTTCTCCTTCTCCTTGAGAATCAAAGTAAACTCATCTGTAGATATGTGAGAATCGGTTAAGGCTTTACTGACCAAATCATTGATTGTGTTCAATTTTGAAATTGCCAACATTCTGATATTCTCATGTTTTTCAATTTTCTTAAGTATGCTTTTCTTCTGCCAACTTAGAAATGAGGAAAAAAGGGCGCTACCAATGGTCACTCCACCAAGTGCAAAACCTATTGGTGCTGTGATGACACCAGCCAGTGCAGACACACCAACTGAGCCAGCCGCAACGCTTACAAAATTAAGACTATGACTAATGCCAGTAATTACGCTAAATGCTTTTTTGTACTTTGAAAATATCTTTCTTCTAAATTCAATCTCGCTTTCTAAGAAACTCTTAACATCACATATTTGTTGTAGTCTGAAAGCCTGAGGGTTACTTTCTGTATGCTTTTCAGACTTTTCATAGTTTAAATGACTTTCAGAGTTTAAATGACTTAAATCTGGATAAACCTTGTTGTCTCCATCCATTTAATTAGTGGGAATAACTAGAATCAGTTGTTCTGTAATTTCTAGTGTTTAGTGTTGATCTTGCAGACACTACAGGTTTTTGAAGTACATTAAATTTTAAAGGTTTTTCTGACCCAGCAGGTTTTTCTGGCCCAGCAGGTTTTTCTGGCCCAGCAGGTTTTTCTGACCCAGCAGGCCCAACAGGTTTTAAAGGTTTTTCGGGACCAGGCTCCAACTTTGACTCTACTTCTGCCTCTAATTCTCTATGAAATCGTTCTAATCTTTCTTTCCAATTACGTGGTCGTTTTGTGTAACCCCAAGTTCTATTCATTTATTCAGATGAAGATAAAGATGAAAATTAATTAAGTAGAAGGATATCGTTAAATTCTGGGTTATCCCAAAAATACTTGTTTGTTATCCTTCTCCACTCGTTTATCACGTTTTCATCTCGATAGTCAAACCAGTTTTCATTAAGCTTATTGACCATAAAGTTAAATGAGTGGTCCAATTGATCCTTAAATAGTGTGTAGTCTACTGTAGCACTCTTCTGCCTGTTTTGTGTTTAAGACATTGGTCGAATGTTAAACCAAGCAAAGCACAGTTCAGGTTTATCTTTGAATTCCTTGATTGGTAGAACATGATCCAACTCCTCTTCTACTATTCGAACTCTGTTCTCGGGACTTTGTCCTATTGGAGATAGACTCCTCTGGTATTCTAACCGCTGTGAAAAGAAACTGTCTGTACATCCTAGATTGAATGATGAATTACCAGTCAGACTTCGTCTTGAGAGCATAGCTCGAGTCGGACTTCGTCCTGAGAGCAGAGCTCGAGTACACTCTCCCTTAGAAATGCGGTTAAGACCAACCCTAATTTTGTGTCTGTCTCTATTACCATTTTGGTCAAGGTAATCCTTTTTGTAATATGAATTAAAACATGATCTACAGTTACCTCTATTTCCATCTTTACCGAATTCACCATCACTTAGTAATTTAACTTCTCCACATTTACCACATTTCTTGATTTCAGTTGAACCACATTCTTTACAGTAATCAAGTAATTTATTACGTCTGTTCTTTCCAAATTCACTTTCAGGTTTTGTTACATCGCACTTAACACATTTAAATGTAGGCCCTGAAACTACTGGTTGATACTGATTAACAGGATACTGATAAACAGGATACTGATAAACAGGATACTGATAAACAGGATACTGATTAACATTGACAGTACCATAGTTAACGTTAAATATCTGTCCTTCCATTTCTAGCTTGATTTAAAGGATAAAACTCTTTTTAAATTATGTTTTTTAGTCTTTTAGGCTTTTAGACTTTTAGGATTTAGTCTTTTAGGCTTTTTATTCCTGAAATTGGTAACCATTCATTGAATTTATCACTGTATCCCTTCCACTTCACTAATCCATATTTCTTGCCTTTACTGGTCTTGTACCTCAAGATTTTCTCTATCTTGTACTCTAGCTGGTCAGGATTAGGAACATAACTCAATTCCTCTTCATAGAAATATCCTTGAATTTCCTCTTTATGATAATCTTCAAGTTTGTAGACGATAGGGTGAGTGAAGATGATCTGTTTGATTTGGAATACTTCCTCAGTGAAGTTGGGCATGTAACCTTTACCGAAAATGGACTTGTACTTTGAAATTCTTACACTGTCACCTACATTGTACTTTGGATCACCAAATGTTTTTTTGAGGTGAAGACCGTAAAGATTGTACCACACAGCTCCTTCGTTTTCCATCTTTCTGGCGTCTACAGGTTTCATACCTATTGATGAGTGAAATGTGTTGTTGTAGCCACTGACCAAGTCATCCAGTACGTCGATCCTGACTTTGTCATGAGAGCTTCGCTCGATCCACTTGTCTGTCTCCTTAGCAGTGAAATAACGCCACATTTTTTCTTTAAGAGTCCTGTTGAATCTTTCTACTACCGCTGCCTTCTTATCAGATTTTGTAGAGAACCATTCTATGTCTTTTTCTGTTAAGAGTTCCTTGAAGTGTTTGTTGTAGAATTCTGTACCGTCATCAAACTGGATTTTCTCTGGTTTAGCTTCCTCAAATATCACTTTAAATGCATCTCTTATTTCTTCTCCTCTCTTGCTCTTAACTGCTAGAGCCCAAACATAGCGACTGAATAGGTCAATTACTGTTAAAATGAATCTGAAACCTTTATTCTTACTCTCGAATTTCTGCATGTCAACCAGGTCGGCTTGCCACTGTTGATCGATGTACGATACCATTGTTTTCCTGAAGGTGAATTTCTTAATGGCCGGTTTGTGTAGTTGGTGAGTTGGTAGTGTGTCTAGAAATTCTTTAACTTCTTTTTGTTTAATAAGTTTACCATCTTCCTTGACCTGTTTCCACATCTTACTCAAAGAACTGTAAGCCACGGGACTCTCGGGGTTGTAGTACAAATCCCTTAGATACTGCTGTGTGTCATCCTTTACATCCATTTTTAAAATGGGTGAAGTATTTATTTACGAGCCACATAACATGCTAATTTCTGGTGTCACCAATTGTGGTAAGACATATTTTGCCCTTGGCCTCTTAGAAAAGGAGTATCGACACAAATTCCAAAACATAGTCATTTTCTGTCCAACATATTTCAACAATAAGACATATGACAGGAAATGGATTTACCAAGACAAGAGCGTCTACATAGTTAATCCCGAAGCGGTGGCCAGTAATTTGGACCTTGTGCTTCAATTTGCTACTCTGACCTTTGCTGGTTCTAACACATTATTCCTAATTGATGACTGTGCTAATTTGAGAGACACAAAAAAGAAGGTGTCCGAGTTATGTAATCTTGCCTTTTCTGGCAGGCACTACAATCTTACTGTTTGGTTACTAGTTCAGAAGTACAATTCAGTTGTCAAGGACTACAGAGAGAACATAAGAATTTTAGTATTATATTTTAATAAGGATGTATCAGCCATGAAAGATGCCTTAGAAGAAAACAGTGCATTACAGCCAGATCCCGTTAGCGAAGGTCAAAAAGCGAACCTCAGGTTGCAAAGGCAAATGCATTGAGGCCGTGAGGTTGGAGTTTCTCTTTGAATTGCCCGATGATGTTGTTATTAGGGTAATCAGGCGTGATCAGAGATTGGCGCAATCTAGCCTATGGCATGTCTGGCTGACCTACCACAGCAGGTGTTACGGAATTTGTTATCGTTACTGCCTGTAAGTGGCACATCATCTGACAAAATCAGAGTGTACTCAATGTAGGCCTAATGGCAATGCTTCAGATGAAGACCTGATTGGTCCTGTCTGATGCTTGTTTCTATATTGCAATATTGTAGTTGATCATGGTGCAGGATGTAACTGCTTTTTCGGACTGTTTGTTTATAGTAGGCCTATGTGGAAAAAACATTTCTTTTTTTTCATAGTTTTTAATCAGACTGGTTAAACCATGTACCTTGCTTTTCAAGTTAGGCCTGTAAACAATAATGACATAGGGGCCTTGAAGGCTTTAAACAATATTGTTCCGCCCTGCGAAGAGCGATCGTGTGCAAAGCGGTGGGACAGAATGGGGTACAACTAGATGGCTTGTGGTATTCGACTCGATGACTCGACGACGCGATGACTCGATGACGCGATCAAGTTGGAATCTTTTTAAAGAATATCACTGCCTGGACTGTAATTTATACATAGAATCATAAGTGGAGGAAAATAAAAAAGAACCGATCATTACCAACCCCTTTCTAGCTGTTTTCACCGTATCTAATCCGACCATTTTTCGTTTCCTACAAGTTCGCATTTTTGATAAAACCATGCGCCATGTTGCTATGCAAGCTTACCGTCAATACAGCTGAATACACCTAAATATAGCTGGTTCAGATCAACCTCCTACCCAGGTTCTTTACGAGCAGAAATTCCAATGTTAAAATGACACGCGAGTTCCTGGAGACAAGGTTGGCTCTGGATATCCGTTCAGCACGGCAATATTAAATGTCCTATACACCTTTCCAGAAATGGGGCGCTGAGTGTCCGAAATAGTGATGTCATAAGGGGAAACTAGGCCTGTGGTGGAGGGACAAAGGAGATAGTCATGGTTGACCAACACACTTGGATGCCTTTAATGACGGACAAGGGGGGAAAAGTTAGTTCCAATGCAAGCCACCAATTTCGGAAAGCATGTATAGGGGCTGATGTATTGGGGGGGGGGGGGGGGGGCAGATGTCAAGGGGCGGAAGAGGGACTGAGTGACTGAGTCTAAAAAACTGCACATATGCGAAATTCCGATTGTTGACAGACTACCACATGACATCTGACATTGGCCACTAGAAGCTTGTTTGTCAATTAAATCTCCGGTCATTTTGCATGCTATGAAACTTCCGCGAGTCCTTTAAATATCAAAATCAATCGCGGGGACCAATATTCAGTGGCCATGGCTGGGGGGGGGGGGGGCACATCCTTCTACATACCGTAGCTGGGTATGGGAAGGCCGAGCTAAAACCTCTGCTGTTGCAGCGGTAGCCCAGAGACCAGGATCATGGGATTCCGTATTTTAGCAAAATCCATAGCAACGATCGCGTCATCGAGCCATCGCGTCGTCGAGTCATCGAGTCGAATACCACAAGCCCAACTAGATTACCCTGGGCTCACTGTCATCCATCCGAATTTGACCACCCCCACTCTTACTCTTAGGAGAGGAGCCTTGCCTCTATCTCGACCTAACTTGAAAATAGTACACATCCCTGCGGCCTATATAATGTATGCTATTGCGTGGCCTACTTACTGACACAGACTCCCTGTAGCCAGGCCAGAACTATCCATCCAATTTCAACTTAAGCTAAAAAAATTGCAATGCATCAGGTGTGGATATACTGCCTATCATGCAATGTCCAGTTTAGCATGAAGCATGCTGTTTCATCTTTACCTGTTCTGTTAACACACAGACCATGCAGACCTTGGCCTAGGAATTTTATGGTCAGTCTGGGGTGAAATCCCAAGGTGTATTGTAACAGTGACAAACAGGAATATTGCTTCAAATCTGCCAAGGGTTTGTAGAGTGACTTTGAACGAAATTTCATGGACATCAGATAGAAACCAATGCAGAAGCATACACTGCTTCTCTGCATCACAATCATTGAAGCAACTGTTCCTTGACCAATCCATGACTCATCATTATATAACATTATATAACAATTCATGGCACGAATTCAACAACACATTGAGTGCATTGATCTAATCCACTAATCCACATACCCATATTGCACCAAGTGTAATGAACCCAGTAAGACAGGTAAACCTAACACAGCAGGTGGTGTCTGTAGTGCAATAGCAGATGTCTAGGAGGAAGGCCTTGGAGTGCAATCAATCAGCTTATCTGACCTATTATAAACATCCAGCTGAGAGGCATTCCACCTATTTTGCTCATCTTTCGCTAACGGGGTCTGGCGGTCATAGTTATTCCTAAGGAGAAAAGACAGTACTACATAGAAGAACTTAAGATGAAAAAAGGATCAAAACTGATCATTAGACTTCAACATCCATTTGGATTTACTCTTTCACATCAAAAATCTTAGTCCCGCTTCTCATCAATGGTCTTAGTCTTTCTAACCCTAGTAAAATAATAAATTATTAATCCTAAACCACTAAGTCCTAGGATAATCCATAGGTACTCGCATTTCTTCATTTCATCACTAGGTTGGTAATAATCACTTAATTGTGGTCTCTGAGGTAGTACTATAGTTCTATCGGGATGTAAATGATTGTAAACAGTAAGTGCTGAATCAGTATTGTTAAAATCAATAGAAGCGTCTCTTTCTCTCTTTAATTCAAGATTAACAAAGTCAGTAATACTCTTTCTATGCTCCTCCCATTCGGTTGAAGCTTTTTGTAATTGCTCCTGAGACAAATCATGTCTTTTCACTTCATCTTCATAACCGTTTTTATCTAGTGACTTGAAAAGGTAACCAGATCCAGTAAATGCTAATCCATTGATTATTGCAGATCCAAATAACATGCCAATGCCAGCCATTTAATTTCAACGAATTTTAATTTCAATGATGTGTTAATACCAATTGGTACTGTACATCATGACCATTAAGATCGATGATGTCACCTTTTTCATCCGTTAAGCAAATATTCAGTTTATTGAATCTTGGTTTACAGGGAATTGCTATTGGTTTCTCAAAGGTGTATGCTATTAAATCCCCAAAATTAGCTTCTTTTATTGGTCTTGTGGTTAGCACATCAGATGTTTCACCATTACTTAATACACTAGTAGATTCGATTATGTCACAGTGAAAAACAAAATGGTTAATTGGTCTAAAATTGATGGGTTTCTCGCTTACAACATCATCCTTACTTTTATTGTCTGAAGGGTAAGGCCATTCTGTTTTCATGCTAAATAACTCATTGCTTTTACCAATAAAATAGATCTGATAATGCACCTAATTTTTTCTCTTTAGGAAGTGTAAGATGGCCTTACCTGTTGGTTCTTCAAGGTCAAATCTGACAGCACCTCGACTCATACTATTTTCTTTCAACTTCTCCGCAAATACTTTTGAAAAGCTCTGTAGGTCATAGAGACCATCTGGTAGCGTAATCTCTGCCACATCAAACCCCTTAACTTTGATTCGGTTATTCTCCCTGGCCTCACTGATGTTGTAAAATGTACAAGGTATTACTGCAAAAGTTAAAGTGATGCTACATGCATCTTGAATTTCAGTCTTGAGATTGACTGTTAAATCACTTGAACTCTGATCCGGGTAGTCGCTGGAATCGATGTTCTTTACAGTTACCATAGTTAAGTAAATTATTCTTACTTCATAATATTTCTGGGTAGGATTCCTTGATCGTAAAGGTACTCTAATGTTCCATTACTAATAGCTACAGTTCCACCCAGTTTAATAATTTCCTCTAGGTCGGCCTGACTTGGGGGACCGATATTGATTTTCAAGAACCTTTTCAGTAACATAGAGTAACCAATTGTTGTTGATGCAAACAGTAAACTTTGATACAGTGTATTTATGATATCTTTCTTTCCAGGTGTATCCATTTAATTAGGATGAAAATCTAATGTTGTAGCGAACTTTGTTCTTGCAGCACCTTAGTGCTGGAGCGAACTTTGTTCTTGCAACACCTTAGTGCTGGAGTGAAGCAATCTGAGAATTCTGGATGTTTACCTGGGCATCAGAAACCACGAATATGTGCATTTTGTATGGTCCCTTTCCAGATTTCTTTGTAATAGATAATTGAATACCATCTTTTGTGTTCTGGAGCTTCTTTCCTGATCCGTGTAATATATTGTCTTCAGAAGTTCTCAGGTCCAACCATAAACCATAGTGATTAGAATCACCATAGTATTTCTCCATTGTCATGTTACAGTCATGAGTTTTCTTCAAATCTTCAGACATGAAGTGTTTCTTGATCTCCTCCCATTGATCCATCATTCTCATTCCTTCTGGGAACACCTGATTGGCAACACCCTCAATTGTGATTTGTACTTTACTTATGTTAGGGTTTTCAAACTTCTCTGAATCTCTAGCTCCATCTACATAGTCAGACACAAATAATAACAATAATCCTTTAATTGACATTCTTGGAAAGTTGATGTTCTCATTAATCAGTGTTTCATTAGCAGTAACATTAACTGTTTTAAAATGGTCTACCCAATCATAAAATATCGAGAAACCAGAGTTGTATTTGTTGCTCAGTTGATTTGCAATCATCTTATTAGTAACCGTGTCGTATTCAAAACAAATATTTTCAAGTTTGTAGCCCATGCTAGCTGTGGTTGCGGTGACTATGATTGCCTCCTTTGGTGCTAAAGTTATTTCAATAATCACATCTTCTTGAATTGGAAACTTGTAAAATGGAGCATGATGGTGGAATAATTCAAAATCTAATGGTATTTTGTACTTCTTATCAAACACTTCCTTTAGTGTCTTTTCATTAGCTGTTTCACCAGTGACATCAGCTTCAGCTACTCCTGATCTTAATTCTCTAAGATTTTCTGATTGAATACCTTGAAAAACCCTGTCATTTCTTTCTTCTCCAGTTAGCCACATATCTTTAAATGTAGAAAAATGGCTGTATTCGTCAAGGTCAAATATCTGCTCTGTTCCCCATCTTTGAGATTAGATTTCTACCAAGATTATTTACAACACTATTTTTAGAATCACCAGAAATGGTTACATCAGCAGACAAATAAAGAGACCTGGGTACAAAAAATGTATTCTCTCTCAGTGCCGGTATTCTAACATACAAAGTTTCTTTGGGATTAGCAGAAGAGGGATTATGAGTAATGATGTGATGCTGCCTCTCAGCTTTCAAACCGAGTGGAATTCTATGTGATCTATCTGTATTTAATAAATAACCAGTGGCCATCTTGTATTTATTTACTCGTAAAATTAATAATAGTTCCAAGAGCAGGCCTCTAAAAAACACTTGCATTGACTACCAGTAGTTCAAAATTCCCGGCCATGACGTCATCACCTAGCTCACATATCATTAGGGAAAGCACTTGGAGATCTGTCATTTCGCCATACTAGCTAGCGAGACTGTTACAATGTTGTTTTTTTGCCTGTTTTACCGGCCAATAATGCTTCGATGCTTACATTTCTGCTCTTAATAGCTTGTAGAGAATATTCCTAAAATATTAATCTGCGTGTCTAGTAGTTATGCTTGGCTTAACACGCTAAATATCCCGGTTTCAACTTGTAAACAAAACCGCGTCAATATGGCTGTGTTACCATGGTTGCATTTTGCATTAAAACAACGCTATTACTCGCTGTAATTGCATGATTAAAAAGTTATTAGTTCACCTAAAATGTGTAGATTAAGAGACAGGCCATTGGCAAACTTTATCTTAACATAAAACGCTATTTTCTGTGATGTAAACAACGCCATGCATTCTTCTGTGTACTGACGGACCAGTCCACTTTTCTAGAGGTGAGTTGGCTTGATCATGCACATACACTCTAGGTAGCATGCAGTCAATACGTGTCAAGCCAACTCTATGCCAAGGCCTTTAACTCGATGCCAACGTGTAACGATTTGATTGGCTGCATACAAGCCTTAATTAACATACATACACGTTATTACCCATAATTCCTGTCATCTTAGCAACGGACATGCGCAAACGATGACAATCTCAACTTCCTTAGCAACCGGCAAACACTTGTCAAGGATGACAATCTCAACTTCCTTAGCAACCGGCAAACACTTGTTTGCTCGTTGTCAAGGATGACAATCTCAACTTCCTTAGCAACCGATTGTCAGCGACATTGTAACATGTAACTAAATAGGCCAGTCTTCATATGTTGCCTTCACCGGGAAACGAACCTACGCCAAAACACAACCTCGTGTGTGGAAGCTCCATGCTTTACACACTCGGCTATTGAACTTTCTACTAGATCAATGACATTTATGCCTATTTAACAGTAACATCTGTTTAAGGTAACATCTGTTTAACATTAATTACGTCAGTACTGCCATCTGATAACTTTGGTTTTAACTTCAGTTTTGGATAATGAAGACAGTAAAAAGGCCATTTATTTTAAGGAATTAACCCATTGAGCTGTAGTATTCCCTAAGTAATATATATATGAGGTGGCTGGTTCTTAGGGGTTTCTAAGCTAATTTGAGACAAAAAGGCCTGTAAGGGCTTTGGTCAAAATGGCTTCAAAATACCTATTATTCCTATCACCTCATATATATATTACTTACCAGTGGTCACGACTGAGCTGACATATGTGTGTCGGCCTATTTATTGATTATACATGTTACTGGGTTGTGTTGGTGACATGTGTTGGTGACATGTGAGTAAGAGCAAAACTTTCCAGGTAAAATTATTATTAGGAAACCTTATGTCCGAACTTTACAGGTAGATAAATAATGAATATCTATTGTGTACAATACAGAGCTTTCAAGTCAAATACGGGTAAAATAACCTGCCATAAACCGCCAATGGACATGGCTATGTTACAGTTAAATGTAGAAGATGTAGGAACAAGAATCCGTGCCATACCTGTCGATCGACGGACAAGAAAATGCCAAATCCGTTGATCGACGGATAGGGTTAGTTTTGGTTTATAACATTAGATGGTGATACCCAAGCTCATTAAATGCAATCTCTGCCCTGGCATTAGCGAGGCAGACATTAGTTCGGGTCGCAAGGCATCTTGGGTTAATATGATTAGCAGAATGGGTGGGCAGGAAGGCCACGCTTAATGCGTTTCCAGCTGAAAAATTCGCAGAAATCTTTGCGGATTCCGTCTCATTAAACGATCCTTTTCCCAGTTATTCTGTAGATTCAGATAGGCCTCCTCAGGTAAATCGTGATGAATAGATAAACCGAGCTGCAGGTCGTTATTATGAAAGTAAAATGGGGTTTAAAAGGAGTCCTCAAGATTACTTTAAAAAATGTTTGTGTCAAGTCGAAGTGCAAAATACCCCTTAGCCGTTTTGATTTCCTCAATTTCTACCATACCCAAAAAAATATTACTAGCTTGTTAGTGTCAGATGACTGCTAGGCGAAGTCATTAAAACATTTTTGTTGAAAATATTTTTTGATTGAAATATTTTTCGAATTTTACAAAATCTTAAAAAACCTGTGTTTTCCTGGCATTTCTGCAGGCCATAATTGGAAACATTCTGGGAGTGAAAGAGTTTTAAGAGGTAATTGAAGAAACTATTATTTGGTAAACATGGAAAGGATGTACAAATATGAACATGTACCCTTAAAAGAGTTCTTTATCCGGCGTGGGAACCAATAGGGTCCTGAACAGGGTTTTATTTGTCCTGGGGACACACTGGTATGCCAATTGACAAAAGTCATGAGAGCAAAGCTCGAATTCCTGATGTACGTACGAGCCCTACTCCTGATGTGCCTATGAACACTCTACCAAGAATGAAACAGTATGACACAAGCACTGAAACGGATGCCGTATTATGCCACTATTCAAAAAGATGGACGCTGTCTGATAACAAGAGAGACTTAAACCCAATGAGGCATGGTGATGTTCTGCCTCAATTGTAAATCGCTTGCTTACGGTACTGTGGTCTTCAAACATCTTGAGATTAACATTGGGAATAAGAAACGATACTTTGACTTCATAATTAGAATGCTTGGCCAGAGACGTCTATCAGAAACAGTAGTAAATTATTTAAGAGATACTGTTGAAACTTCTTTGCAGGGCTACTTCTCAAGCCCAAGGAAATGGTTATGTAATTCAAGATATGAAAAGACAATTCAGTGCTCATTTAAAACTGGCACCAGCAATCTCCCATCCTAATTGCGACGTCAGCGGTGTCCTGGTCATGCACTGCCTTTCGAATTCGCTGTGATGACTATAACTGATTTTTAGAGACAGAATTCATTAATAGGACACTTGATAAGCCGAAATCAACTGAAGACAATTTTACAGATTTGAGGCTAGTTTACCATGCATATCTCAGATACCTACATTATTGTAACCACAAATTACCGTGTGTTTTAACACCAAGTTTTTGATCAATTAAAAATAGATTATTTAGTGCTGAATGTAGTGAAGAACGAATGACTGATTTGAATCAACTATAGTTGGATTTCACAAGAAGTTTTTTCTTCAAGACTTTCAGGATTGTGAAAGAAGATGACGACGCATTAACGTTTTCCTTAGTGTCCTGGAAAGGTCAAGAGAGTGAAACAGTCAGGGTCTTACCATGTAGCTTAAAGGCCCAACAATCTATTCGAGCTTTGCTTTTATGTCGAAGTCAGAGTCGAAACAATAAGGTTGGATTTCCATACTATTAGATACAATGAATAATCAGACATCAGCAGTAATTCAGCAGCAAATGAAACATATGAGAGTAATTGATTCATGTTCAAACCCAGTTGACCCCATTGCAACTAATTTCCAACAGAATGCAGCTAACTTTCAATAGAACAATGCTAGTTACCAACAGATCAACATGATTTGCATGATTTGCATGATTTGCAGGATGTGATTGACGCTGAACGTGATTATTTTGCACAGTTGAGGCGTTCTATATATTTCTACGTATGGGATGCTAAGTATGACACAATTCGAGCAGATTGTCAAATGTTATGTCTTGATGGTCGTTCCAGCCTTTCCTTTTTAGGAAACCTGTGTTGTCGGGTATCATGAGACTTGTAGGGGGCATATGTTAGGGTAATGTCAACCTTACCATCCGAGAAGGACGTCCTCGTCTCGCCGACGGGTCCGGTCGGGTGCTTGCAAAATTTACACACCACGGCGGAATTGAGGTCAATATGACGTAACATACAATTTTGGGACGTCATACGTTGTAAATGGCAGCCTCCATCTCATGGACCAGTGCAGTTTTTTTGAGTGAATAAACCGAACTGTCAAGATTGCTGTGACACTCAATTTGGGATTAGGTCAGGCCTAGACGCAAGGGCCCAACGCCCCGCGTAGCGGCAAAAAAGCGAAGCTAGCGAAACATTTATAACGGGTCACCGTCACTTATTATTGGACTTATAGCGCATTTACGGGGTTGCAACTATTATGCTTTATAGTGTCACCAGGAAAGAAAAGCATGCGACCTAACGCCGATCTACTTGTATAAAGTGATAATTAGAAGGTATATAGTGGAAAATATCAATAAAATAATCATTCCATATCGTCTTTTGAGGGCATTTTTGATTGTAAAAAATATATGTGTACGTCACCGTAGTCTCTGCAATGATAATTTTATCAGAGCAGTCTCGCGCAAGTAGAAGTTCTTTACCTATTAGTTCTTCACTTATTAGTCTCAACGTCTGGCGCAAAGCCAGACGTTTTCCATTACTATTTCACTACGATGTTTGACAAGAAGGAGCAGTGCGCGAGATATGCTAATGAGCAGACTTCCCTCGCTTGAGTTTCTGAAGAATGTTCCATATCGCGCTAAGCTCATCACTGCTGATTATGACAGGCGTGACACGGTAGGTATCTGCTCCCCAACTTCCACCCTGATACGGTACAATAAGTTACCATTTGATGGGAATGGGAGAACGCCCTCACTGTGTATGGAGTCATAGGGATAAGAAGACATTATTCATTAGTGTTGGTACAAGTGATTTTGCCCAAAAAGCATGCGCATTCAAAAAACAAAATATGCAAGGTATCAGTACTATCACGTACATGACCATGACGACGTGCAGAAAGTGCACTGGCCAGTGCATACCCTATGGCTATGTACTTGTAAACATGGTAAACATGGACAACATCATTATTCATCGGCAGTTCATTTTACTCCGAGCTTTTCCTGAAACATATAGCCATGATGATTAGGCCTACCATTTACCATGACCAATAACAGCACTAGATCATGATCATGTAGATGTCAACAAGTTCATGTAGATGTCAACAAGTTCACATGAACCGTATAATCCAGCATGGCGCATGTGGGGCATGCGTCTAAACCAAAGCCCCAGAATCACTTGTTTTGGTCTATTTCACTTGTGTTTCCCCGTCTCCCAGTCCATAATACATTTACAGTTTACAATCCCCGATCATGGCCCAACAAAAGGTCATCGGTTGACTAAAGGAACACAACTGTTCAATGGATTTATAGTTGAATGCGATCAAACTACGTCTTTTCAATCGTGGATTGTAAATTTAACCCCATGGGCCTAGGGAAGGCCCTATAACAATACTTTCGACACAGTTATTATCTCCGCTGCCTCCACCATGTTACACACAGTGCTCACTGCTGATTCTAAAATGCGCCACCTAGTCAAACCAGGACATATGTTCTCCTAGGAATAGATCTCTTTCCAATATTTCGTCATTCCACTGTCGTCATCACCTCATCATACTTTCATTGACATTACAGGCACACATCCACAGAGCACTCTTCAAATCATCTACACAGTGGTTATCCAACTAGGATTATAAAGGTAATTTCTTAGCCCCGCACAGTGGGTTTCAGTCTTGATAAATGGGCACTATTGCTAGCAGCTAGGTAGGCAAGATAAAGTTAGCCGAAGTAGCCGATAGGGGTCTCTCACCCCTCAAAGTCCGTCACAACTATTCAAGCTTGTACAATGAATACATGCAGCGCTGACTCTAACAAGACCCAATGGGAATGTCGCACAGTCATCTGTCAAAAACAAGACCTATGTTGTAGTATGATCTCTTGCCAATATTTAATAATTGCACTATCGTCATCACCTCATCATACTTCATTGACATTACAGGCACACATTGACATAGACCACTGTTGCAATCAACGACACAGTCGCTATCCAAGTAGCATTATAGAGGTAATTATCATTATCATACCTCATTAGCATGTGAACCAATCGCGTCGCGTCCTTTGCGATCACGGCAAAGCCTCATGGAATAATGTCTTTCACCGTTGAATAATTTTTCATATTCCATGCCTACAACTTCAATTTCTTCATATTCCATGGCTAGAAGTTCAATACTAATATAATATCCAAGATAAAGTTACAAGAAGTAGTCAATAGGGGTCTCTCACCTCTCACTGTATGTCCACACTATTCACGCTTGTACGAGGAATACATTCAATGCTGAATCTAACAACACTCAGTGCCCTTACTCTGTATATTAGTCACTGGAAGATGGCCCATTTCACTCCTTGCTTCTACTTCACCTATAGTCTCATTGCAAACGCCTCAGTTCTATGATATCACATTCACTTTCAGCTGTCATGCAACGCAACAACTGTGCTATCTGCCATCGCACATCAACGAAGAAGTGCAGCCGCCCACATTCCACCTCACGTCTGTCCGACCAGCTGCAATCCTCGAGGACGCCCCACTGTACCACGATTTCACTACGATGTTTGACAAGAAGGAGCAGTGCGCGAGATAGGCTAATGAGCAGACTTCCCTCGCTTGAGTTTCGGAAGAATGTTCCATATCGCGCTAAGCTGACCACTGCTGACCATGACAGGCGTGCATTGGACTGGTACAGGTTGGAACTGAACATTGAATATGCTGGTGGTGACGCTTTCTGATGAGAAGTTGGTCGTGACTAATGCAGTATCCTTGGACTTGTCCACAGCATCGTTCAATCATTGCTCTCTCAGCTGCCTTGATTCTGTACTTACCCAAATACTAAGACCAAATGCCTGTTGACTGTGCTTTAAGAGAGACTGGCGCCATGCCTAGAGATATGACTGACCCCTATTGGCAAATTTGTATGACTTTATCTTGCCTACCTAGCTGCTGCCTATAGTCTCCCTTTAACTGCGGAACACTTCAAAGTCGTTAAAATGCCATGTTCCACCTTTTAATGTGTTCAGACCGCCATTTTCAAAATAATCAAGTCAGGACACTGTCTTCTTGTCTCATAATAAATTTTGCTTTCCTCAATAATAACATTTCTTCTTCTTCAATGCTTTCATCATTCCAAACTTCTCCTCCTCTGACTTTTACAGGGGTACAGTCATGGCAATCAAAACCCAAATACTGAGACCAAATGCCTGTTGACTGTGCTTTAAGAGAGACTGGCGCCATGCCTAGTCTCTCTTAAAGCACAGTCAACAGACACCAACCCCCTCAGACTCAGAAACCACAAACGCCCAACCCTTCCTGCTACCTTAATACTTCTGGGTACTGATCAGGCATGTGCTTATCTTCACGACACTGTCACTTATTTCAACTGAAACTCCAGTCCTGTATATGTATGTAGTCTGGATGCAGAGAAATGCTTTGACCGTATTTGGTATGATGGCATCTAATTGCATATGCTACTACCTCGTATCCCTCTGAACCATTGGGTCACTTTGTATGAATGGTATTCCCGCCTTAGAACACTTGTTGTGTGGAATGGATATTATATTGAAAAGTTTAGAGTAGCCAGGGGGATTCGTCAGGGGAGTATTCTACCCCCTCTTCTTTTTATCATGTTCACTGATGATTTACTTAAAGAACTTTCTGCCTCAGGTTTTGGTGTGCGTGTTTCCCAGTTTTTATTCAATTAGCTTGCATATGCTGATGATGTAAACCTTATGGCCTCAAGTGTCCCTGGGCTTCAGGGCTTAATTGATATATGTACAGCTTACGCCAGAAGGTGGCGGTTTGTTTTCAGCATCAAAAATACATTTTTGGAAAGGAGATTTTGGCTAAGGGCCCAGTCTGGCATCTTGACAATAATGTAATTACCAATGTCGATGAAGTCGACATCCTAGGAGTTAAATTTTGTAATAATTTGTCATCATCTCGTCGTGTAGAGCAGAGGGTCTCTGCTGCTTAACGTAGAGCCTATAATTTGTTTAGTGCTGGTTTCCGCTATCCGGGGCTCTGCTCAGAGGCCAACGCTTACCTGTGGAAAACTGCCATTCTACCAATTGTTACCTCTGGGTGTTCTGGTGTTACCGTGAATAATCATGATCTGAATTTGCTATATAGCCTTCAGAGTAATAATTTCGAACGGGTGCTCGGTTTACCTAAGCGGTCGCACCACAGCATACTCCTTCTAGCAGCTTTAAGCAGCAGTTCACGGCACGCGACATTAATGTTGCAGTAGCCGATTTTATAGCCGGGCGCGATTGTCGGCACCCTTTTATACTCTGTGTCCCGTATTGTGTCACCTGTTGTTCTTGCTTTTTCTGACTAGCCCCGCTCGCTTTGCCGGGGTGGTGGCGTCAAGGATAACTTAGTTGATTCGCTTAGATCTCTCCTCCTCGACGACAGATACGTCACCCCCGGCTAGGCTGAGAGGGATCTGGTCAGATTACTGGTTCGTGCTTTTTAAGCTCTGTATTTGTTTGTATTTTCATGTTGTTCTGTACCTGTACTTTTTGTATGTTCTCCTATCTGGAGGTTTTGATAATAATAATAATAATAATACTAGGCTTAATTACTCGACACTGTTAACAATGAGTATATTATAAAGTCGACATTTACACTACAGTCACCATACACTAAGAGCTTAGAGTCAAAATAGACAGTTTAAATTTTCTTTGAAAAAATTCTTCACTTGCGAAAATATTCTGCCGCAAATATGTCCATCATGAGTCATTCGCGAAAATTTTATGCCCCGAATATTTTCCGTTCTACAGTAACAACTGCGCGTGGCAACTGAACACGTTTGAGTGATCAGTCTGGATGCGCAAAACACAGCGACTTGCTCGAGGCGGGGGAACGCTAACTGATCGGCAGAGCCGCGGCGAATCATCAAACGATGAGAAACAGGCGAGGTTGACAAAAATGCCTTACTTTTAAAGCTCTAAATGTGTTATTCTTCAGTCAATATCAAAAATTAAAAGAGCTATTTGTGATGAGATATATGTGTTGGTGAACTGCCTCGTTCCCGCGACAGCGACGCTGCACAATATTTCATATTTTATTTCTTTAGTGGGGAGGAAATATTCCCGAGATACACAAACTGAACGACTAATCCCAAGGGTTATCAGGCCAATCTTGATAAAATGGACCCACCAAAATGGCTACAACGTGGACCATTACGGAAAAATCATCAAGGGCAGAGAAACGTAATAATTATGTGATCTACTGGTATGTTAATTAGCTTTAACAAAGATTTGCGCCAATATTCTAAAACATATGGGTAAATGCACTATGCGCCAATGAAGACTCGTTTTGAATTCAGCGGTTATTGTTAGGTAAGTCTTGATAAATGTGTGGTCTTCTGATACATTGCAAACATTCAAACATTATCGTTCTCCAGTAGTGTACATAGGGCAAGAAACGTCGTGACGTATAGCCGACGATCACCAACCTCTGGCTCCATTATACCTTCTGCGCAATGACTTTTATGTTGGCAAAGAGGCTAATGAGAGAGGCCTTGAGTGCGGTTCCTATTTGAAGGCCCTTTCCGGTTCCCGTGGCCCCGGTTAATTGGTCAGTGGTTGAGGCTGTACAGGATGCTGAAAAACAGATAAAGAAACGTGTTTATTGTTAAAGGCGTATGCATGTTGTAATTACTTGTGGTCAAGGAAAATAATAATACAGTTATACACAATGCTGTGTGGACGTGGTGCAGTGATTATGCATACGATGTTGCTGAAACTCGGTATTTATAGTATTTGTGTATCTGTCTACACAACGGCTATGTTGAAATATATTTTCAATACGTATTTACACGATTTAAAAATTTCATATACAATCATGAATTTAGTCAAATATTAATGACCGTCAAAACTTTACTTCTCTACATTATGTATCATCTTCGGGATTTTAGATTTTGGTATTTCAGTTTTGAGACCAGCAGGTAAAGTGTTGATCATCTCCAAATTAATCGTAAAAATTAGCTCAACGAATCGTATCGAAAATCGTTTTTGAAACGTTTTTAAGCAACGAAATTTCGTAACAAAACTGAAGTTTTACAAATCGGCAAATGTTCACGTGAATTCTAATTTCGCGATCAACAAAATCCCCAAAAAACTAACATTTAGTAAATTACTGATACAGTGTTATTAAAACGTAAAATTCAAATTACGCCCAAAGATGCAATTTCACAAAAAACCGTGAACAATATACTTAATAGCCGCGATTATTTCCCGCTTTAAAGTATGGCGTAAAAAATTACCACAACAAAATAACGGTCATTTGTTTTCTTACATCTTCCATTTGAGAATCCACAGGTAGGGGCGCTGAACTTGACAATACCATTACCGGCCACGGGCAGTTCACCGTATTTCTTCTTCTCGCCTAGCGCGTTCCTAATGGCGCCATCGATGCCGTTATTCCGCTGGATGGGGTTGTTGACAAAGGCGAGGATTTTCGTTGCGGTACTTTTATTGAGGGCCGCACTGGCAAGACCAATTGTTACAAAGAGGCAAACTGAAAGAACGGCAGAAGAATAGGAGTGATTTAGCTTCATTTTGCATGACAATAGTCATAACTGTACCTTCCATGAATAACCAAATTATCCACACCCATGGCATCATATATATCGTCAAGCGCATAATTAGCTTGCCCAACCCTTTATTTGGCATTATTCTCTCTGCTGACGCGGCATGGATAGTACTGAACGCGCTCAACCCAGAATACTTTCGATTCATTGATAGCTTGTCTGGGTGGACAGCATCATTGTTTGCCAAATATCCGGAGAATAATGTTGTTTAAAATGTTTCACCGGATTCGAATTTTATGCAGACTGTCTACAGTTTCACAATTGTCCACAATTTCTTCTTCAGGGGTTATGTTGTTCTCGTCAGTTCTCGCAACTTCCCGCAAGAAGACCGATGGCATTGTCGTGTTACAGTGTCCAGAAACACTGTATAATTATATATTTGGACTTGATAGTGCTAGGCCTTTTAACATACATTTTGGAATCAGACAGGTGGTTTAATGTTTAATTGCGATAGCCAATCTGATATCTATCAAGGTTAGCCAATCGACTCCCCAAAGCAATTACATCTGCTGAGACCCTCACCCAATTCAAATCCCTTCTTAAAATACACTTGTTCAATCTTCACTTCAAAAAATAGAGGAGGTAGCGCTTTGAGCAGGGTGACCTGGAAAGGCGCTTTACAACTTCTATATTTATTATTATTTATTTATAATAGTGATTCAGGTAATAACAACATGCGTTTATCACGAGTGTATCGTTGAAGGCTTTTAACTTAATGAGTTGGCACTTTCTGATTGGTCATTTCATATGGTCTGATGACACGTTTGACTCCCGATATATGAACTAGAGATCGCGGCTTTTTCCCTGCGACTGACCTGGGCGATGGACGCAAGCCATGGGACGCGGCTGATTTCTAAAAGGAACTGAATTCCTCCGAATTATCCAGCAGCGTTTCCGAGCTATGAGCTCTTATAAACCGGTCATGTGTGTGCCCGTCCCTGGTATGACTCCATGGCAAAGGTAGGACATCTCCCGTCTCCTCTTCTATCTTCTCCTTGGCCTAATTCGGAACTCTTCACTCTATCCCTCGTATCCTATAGTTGTAAATTGCCTGGTGAAAAGTATGAAATCTATATCAAGTTGTTTAGTTGGTTATTTCGGACCGCTCTGTTGACGACCAGCAGTCGCTATTCTTATAAACTGCCAGGTCAAGATTTACAGCCTCTGGAGGGGCTAACCTAACGTTAAACTGGGTAACGGCTGATGGTTTTATCCCACCATATTAGAACCAACATCCCGTATCCAGCGTGCGGCGTACAGTCGTCACAGCCCGGCCTGTTCTTTGTGTGCGACAAGATAAAATGCAAGAACAACGTAGAAGACATTTCTCGCAATGGTGAATCCAAAGACTATCTCTGGTAAATCCATGTCCAGTGAACAGATTAAACTTTCTGGTGTTATTGAAAACTGCCTAGATGTGTAAAAGCTTACAAGAACAGAACAGAGTTGGCTTTATCTAAGGCTTTTATAGTAAGAAAGTAAGTATGCATGTTCTTTGCATGACTCCTGACAAACCTGCCCAAAGGGCATTTGACTTTGCTACAAACCCCGATTATATTTGTTGATTTCATTGTATTTCCTCTGGAAAAATGCTAGAAATCAGCGAATTTTCTAGCAAATTTTGAACTGAGGATATCAGCACTAAGACAGCAGCTGGCAGAGAAACAGCAAACTAACAGGTACAAAGATCGTTTGATTCACTAGGTATGTTTTTTAAAATTTAATATTAAGATCATTGCTTGCACTATGTTATTTCTTGCCTGATCAGACACGTACTTGTATGTTTTTAGAAAATTTCGTTAACTGGTAGTTCACGACCCTGTTTCATTATGCATTACACATTGTTACATGATATAGCATGAGTTGGCCACTTGGATTCGAGGTTGATGTACAAGTATTTATTTTCATATATTCTACCTCATCGATTAACTCCACTTTTTGGCTGAATGTGTAGCTGTGAAGCGAAAGTTTTGGGAACTGATTTCATCATGAACACATGAACAGGTTTACTGTTTTATCGTTGGTTATGAGATATTTTGTATCAAATATAGCTGTATCTGCACCTTTTCTCTTTTCAGTGATGAATAATCAATTCGAACTACTTTTTCGTTGATTTCTGGGAATTACTATTTCATTTCCCAATACCCTGTAGAGTCTCGTGTGGTGATCAAGATGGCTGCTTGCCGAGTCTGGATTGGGGGGGGGGGGGCAAATCTTCAAGTTCGACCTGCCGAACCAGTTGAGGCATAACGTTATTGGAACAGCCGCGGTTCCCCGGCTGTTCCTTGGGAAACACCCTACCTTTATGACGTCACCATTGTGGTTGTGACTAGTTTTCCCAGTTAATGTAATGTTTTGCGGCTTGGTTACAAAAACTGCAATAACTTTGGCAATATAGGTCTTAACTCATTGCGACAAAAAGCGTTCTTTTCTGCAAGATCTACTCTACCCGAAATATTATATCAAGACGTACTCTGTGGGATATTGAATGAGTTTTTAAAATAACAAATTGTAAACACTCTGTGCATGCTGATTTAACCCCTATTTTGGCGAGTCTAGAGAATAAAAATGTGAACAACATGAAACAATTTCTGGACCCATAATAACAACAGTTTCCACATTTTTGGGGTAAAATTATGTGAATATAGGCAACTGGATTCTTTTTAATGCCCCAAATTAACTGTTTTTGATGTATAACACTGTTTATTTAAAATTGACATATCAAAAAGTCGTTGTTGACTGTTCGCGATAGAAACAAAAGATAAGTCGGGTTTTTTTGGCCTTGTTATTTAGTCCGTTGGTCCCATAATGGACCATCGTTTCGGTTTTTGCATTTTACCACTTTAAATGAGTGAAAAAAATTCTTCAATAAACAAGATTTTCGTCATTTCTAGACCTGTGTGAATAACCTAAATGGTAACTATAATAACTTTCCTAAGTACAAAGCTATGTAGCCCATATTTTAATGGTTAATGAACGAGTACGTGGTGGTGCTTCACAGGGAAAAAAATATAGGGATTACTAAGCATACTTTTTACGAAAAATACAAATGAAAAAGCCAAAAACTTCGTTGTTGATTGTTAGGACCTTTAATATCAAATTTTGTTATTGAATTTCTTTTCAGTTATAGCCCATAGCATGAAATGAGAGACCATCATTGCCGATTTTCTAATTTCCCCACCGTTTGAGAATTAAAACAATACACTGAGCAATTGGTAATTTTTTAACTGATTTCGGCTAAATTTCAAAGTGGTGTGTATCCTGTAATTCCTCAAATAATTCAACAATATTTCATACATTTCAAGATCTAGGTTTAGTGAACGTATTCCTACTTCAGATTTCTATTTTCATGAGCATCTTTGCAACATGATTGCTTTATTCAGCCGAATGGTCCGTGGAAAATGTAGTTTTTTATAAGTTCACCCTTGAAAAATATTTTTTCAACCTATTTTTGACAAATTTATGATTGAAATAGATAGCAGAGGTATCACTTAATGAGTTTCCAAAAGATGAGTTAATTGTACGTCCTCTAACTAGTCGAATTGTGAATTAGTAAGACAATAATAATGCGCTAATTAGGGTCGGCCTCACGATTAATCTCAATAAAATCAGCTTTATCCAATCAATTCCATGTTTCTATACATTCTCATGTTAGCATGAATATCCTTAATGTACTGATGTAAAATGAAGTACTTGAGATGCTTTTTCGATGAATTATTCACTTTAAACAAATGCTTAAAAATTACACATTTTTGAATTTTAAACTTGTTGTCGGATTACCGGAGCGCTCATAATCAATACAGAGTATCAGTCTTGAGATCCGGCACCAGCCTTCATGGAGGCTACCATATTGGATAAAAGTGGGTCGGACAAAGTCGCATCCTGATAGGCTTATATAGTGAAGATGTGTCCCCCCCCCCCGTTTCGATGTGGATAGGCTATCTAATATTGCTCCCAAAGTCTTACCAGGTCACGGTAAGTGTTTGGCGATGTTGGATAGTTCATCTCAGGTCTACCCATAAACAAATAGAACGGGTTTTTTTCAATGTGTGGCATGATTGAGCAGAATTTTGCTCTGTCTTCCAAATCTGATAAATCAAAATGCCAGCTGATCAATCCGACGGAATAAAGCCTGGAATTATGCACAATAGTACTCAGAAAATATTGAATGGATTCAGTGAAAGACAGCTCAGAATCATTGTCAGGGTTATAATTCATTGATCTGAAGCAAAAGAATGATCAGTGTTCGGGTGAGAAATCTAAATTTTGATGTTGACTCCGTCCGAAAAAAAGGTCATCGTACTTCTGAAATGTACATGCAGCATCATGGAACATTGATGTTCACAAATGTACATGCCTTGGATTGTCAATGTGTTGAAAAAAGGGTTCTACCCCTACCAAAACCATTCCTTTTTCCCTAGATTGATCAGTGATTGTTTGGGCCAGCAGTGGCTTCCTCCGCCTGGTGTATTAAAAGGGGTTTAATCAGAGCCAGAGTATCAACTGATGTCAAAATCCCCCCTTCCCAAAAATATTTTCAAAATTTGTGGTTGCCTGACATGAAATAGGAAAACTGACCAAGGAAGCAGGAGGCTAATTGCATTCAATTCTATGTTTTGGCCCAGCTTTAATCACTGTCCCGCAAAATTGCGTTTTGTGTTCAGTCAGATCAGCGTATTCAGACCTGAACCTTTCGTCGCAATGTGCGCTTAAGACACATGTTATCATGTTTCACAGGGATGTTCGACATCTGCTGCATTTCAACATTTCGGTGACCACATAACAAATGACCGAGAGAGAGGAGAGGAGCTACTTTTATATATAGAACCAAACAAACACCACGCACCTCCCATCCAACATCAGTACTCACATGCGCGGTCATCAGAAGAACAAGTCGGTTCTCGTATTTCATTATTTTTCACTGTAATACTTATATAACTAAAAATAAAAATAAATAAACAGTATGTGGCAATTGGTTTACAAAAAAATCAGTGTGTCTGTTAAGTTTTTACTCGCTATAATCAATGCGGGCTAAGAAAATCGTACCCCTTGGACTTGGTCCTCGCCTGGCACTATGCAACTGGTACGTTGTCCCTGATGTAAAGCTGACGGCAATAGCTGCATGGCTGTTTGGCTTAGGCAGGCTGGGCCATGTTCACTGGAATTAGTTTATCACAACCAATCTTCACTTCAAAGGAAATGATGTAAAGTTCCAGACTGTTTCTGGTTGTGATCATGCATCTACTGGGCAGGTGTGTCTCAAACTGTTGTTCAAAGAATTTTGTGTAAAGGTCCATACTTCCTTAACTGTTTGCCCGACGGTTGTGACCATGCATCGGTCTTCATTCCGGGTAGAATGTGAACCGGCTGTGTGTCGGAGAGTCGTGGTGTTATCACATGTTTATTTGCGTCCAGCCGCGGGTTGGAGCGCAATGGCATGGCTGCCATCGCGTGGGTGAACCGTGAGTTGGCTTTGCGGCCAAGGTGTCGCCAGACCGTTAATTTGTGAACCAGCTACGAGCTTGGTGGCTACTGGAGTAGCCTTGGACCGACTGCGTGCCGGGGCGGACACTTTTGTGTCGTGTGTTGTCGTGTGGTGACGGGAGAGGAGTTCGAAGAGACGTGTGTTAATGAGACCATAAACTGCCCCAGGGAAAAAAGCTGCACTACCACACAACTACCTCTAAGATCGCAAAATTGACATCAATGACCAAAACGGTTCTCCCCAAAACCATGGCCAAAAGATTTGGGTGTAACTTTTGCTAACAAGATTAAAGAAATGATTCAACCAGATTCAAGACCATAATTATGTTCCAGGTGAAACAACAGTGCCTATGGAAGGTAGTAGACGGGTAAGAAGACCTCAGTTATTATCAAATAAAACACAAACAGTAATCGATGAGGTTATTAAATCACTCAAACTAATAGATAGGTTGATTGATGCAACTGATGATGAGCTTAAAGAATTAGGCTTCACGGATAAAGTAATGAGAGAAGTTAGAGCATTAAAAAAGGCTGGTGATGATCTTTCTACAGCCAAAAAATGGAAATAGATAGGAAGATGATGGAACTAAACGATCAAATAGAGGAAATGATTAAAGAGAAAGATAAAGTGAAAGAGATATTGGAAAAAGACAAAAATTCAATGAAAAACTTAACAAGAGATTATCTAAAAGGTTGGGAAGATGATGCTAAAAAAACAAGCATTAGAAGAAGATCTTGATCAAGCTAAAGATGATCTTGATAAAGTTAATAACTTATTAATGAAAACATTGAGATGAATAAACTACAAAAGGAAATAACTCAACTAGTTAACAAACTGTATGAGGAAAAGGCAAAGGTATGGCGGATTGACAATGAGAGGGAGTCACAAACTGAAGGAGCTAAACGTTTAATAAAATATGCATTAATTAAACCATATTCAACAATTTCACTAAGGGATAGAATTAGACTACTTTTTAAGAGTGAAGGTTTAACCATCGGTGCCATAGTATCATCTGTAGTTGTGATATTCACAACTCTTGGTTTTATTATCAGTAACGCTCTTAAAGCTGTCCCTAACCCTACACCACCAGGACCTAAACCTACTACATGTACTGTATCACCCAGCATACCATTGCCCTTCAAGATATTAGAGAGACCGGCCGGTGGCGCCCCACTTTGTAATGGTTTTGCAATTGTAGCGTTTTGTAGAACTACTTGTTCTGTTACGTGCTGTGTACGTTTTTCGACATGTTTTTATTCCGATGATTAAAACCAGTTTAACAACATCCTGCGATTCGATCTTCTCTTCAATCAGATCACGACGCCGTTGACCAGGAGGTCAATACATTGGCAGACTCCGGCAGGACTTTCGAATTGTTGTGAATTTACGAGGAAAATGGGTTGATTTCGAAATTCCAAAATCCCAAAAATGAACTGGGCTATATAGCGCCCTGCATGTGCATTGCATGCTGCATGTTTAGTTAGTTATGTCGTGACTGCAGTGTACATTGGTAGTAGTAGTACACGTTCGTTTTGAATACACACAGACACTGTGGAAGTTGTGTATATCATGATATAGTTTTAAAGACTCTGCTTAGTGCATGTTACGGAGCATGATGACAACGGGAACTAACCCTGACATTGTTTGAAGAATGGTAATAAGAAATGAGGATTTTGCTGTGTGGACATAGCTTCATTAGGAGATACGGTTCATGCCCATTTCGCCTTGTCTTTTTTCGCCTTTTCCCATTTTGCCTTTAAAAAATATACATTTCGCCTTCTCCTATTTCGCCTTTTCCAATTTTGCCTCTTCCCAATCCGCCTTATTCTATATCGCCTTTGTCGTTTTTTTTGCCTTTTCATTTTTCGCCTTATGCTATTTTGCCTCTGTTTTATCTTGCCTTATCACAAGTTGCCTTATCCATTCTTGCCTTCGTCTCAGTTTGCCATTGTCTTAATCTGCCTTCTCCTATTTCACCTTGTCCTAATTTACCTTTGTCCTAATTCGCCTTCATCCTATCTCGCCTTTACCCGCCCCGCCTTTGTATTATTTCGCCTTCTTCCCATTTCGCCTTCTTCCTACTTTGCAACAAACTTGGTGTCTTTACCCATGTTTGTTGAGTCAATCTTTCATATGAAAGTGTCTTCAACAGTGTTGAATGTCTTCTAGGGTCCATTCGGGGGTACCCCCAGCCAAAACCCGGTGGACATTGCCAAAATTACAAGTGTAGATAACTTCTCAGCCATTATAGTAATATTACATTACATACCATATTACAAAATATTTTTGTCTCTTTTACCCATGTTAGTGGGGCCAGTCTTCATATAAGAGTGTTTCCACGAATTATGTTTTGGTACCCTACCCAAGGCTGTTGCTTAATTACCAATATTTTCAAATCTTCATAACTTCTGAACCATCTACATGTAAGCTTACATGTATCTCCAAAACCAACTTAGTATCTTTACCCATGTTTGTCAAATCTTAGAGTTTTCCAAGTCTTTCATGGAAATATTTTGGCATAGTGTTTTGGCATTCTTTGATGAGTAAGACTTGTGACCTGGTACTGTATAGGAGGGATGGGGGTGCTAAATATTTTATTGATCATTCAAAGTGTGAGTGCTTCTGAATTTCTTTATTATGGACTATGGTCAATAGGCCTACTCAAATCCAGCAATCTGGAAGATGTATTCCTTTGATCAGTGGGGAATTATGAGGCCTTCTCACAGAACGAGTTAGCTCTCAAGAACGTCCCACGCAGTGTTCCCTTTAGATGGTTTTGGTATGTTTGATGTTCTTCATTCACAGCAATACTATAACTTAGCATGAGATAATACAAGTCCCAAAGTTTTTTTGAACAGAATCATTAAACTACTCAAAACACTGCCCCCCCCCCCCCCTGCGAATAATATACCCCGTGCTTAACGAAGGCGGATTGATAAAAGGCGAGGTGAGATATGGCGAAACGGGAGAAGGCAAAATGGGAAGAAGGCGAATTGACACACAAAGGTCAATCAAGAAAAGGCAAGATGAGATAAGGCAGGATGGAACCAAGGCAGAATAGGACAAAGGCGAAATAAGAAAAGGCAAACTAGAATGAGGCAAGATGAGAGGAAGGCGAGTTAGGAAGAAGGCCAATTGGAACAAAGGCGAGATAAGATGATGGCGAAATCGTAGAAGGTGAATTGAGAAAAGGCAAGTTAGGAGAAGCCTAAATGGGAGAAGGCAAAATTGGATAAGGCGAATAAGGGTAAGGCGAAATGGGCAGATACCGGAGATACAGAGTGAGTATCTCCTCCCACAGATTCTCCACTGGTATCATAGTGGCCTTTCGACGGACTTTTCAAGTTCTTTCAGACTTCCAGGCATTCTGTCTGTTTACGTTAGTTGCCAAGGAGGCTTGGTCTTTGATTCCCGCGGAATAGACTTTGTGACGGACACTATCGAATATATTCGGCCACATGTATTGTTGTTGGAGGTTGGCACTAATGCCATTTGCGATGGTGTGTCCGCAGAGTGCCTGGTGCGGAGTATAACTCGGGTGTGCGAGGAGATTTTGCGGTCTACGACTGTGCGTTACATTGTGTTGTGTCAGGTGGTTCGCGGGAGGCGCACGCGTAGATGCCCGTCAGACCAGTTTGAGAGAAATAGACTCGAAGTAAATTTCTTGTTGCAGCGCCTGGCTAGGCGGAACCAGCGCATTTATACATTTCGCCATAACATATCGATTCTCGTGAACCTCCATTCCTCCATCTTGCGGGACGATATCCATGTGACCACAGGCCGTGGTCTTACGCTTTATCATTTCAGTATCAGGAGGGCACTGTCGGTGGCCCTTGACATGTTTGATAGAATTTACTACCAGTACTGAGCTGTATTTCGGATCCATAGACCATGGTTAGATTGCTTGCTAGCCTGGTTCTAATTCACTGTACCTGACAATCTGAGTGAATTTATCTGCGCCCTGGATTGAGATGATGTCATCAGAGAACCCGACAGAATTCGACATGTGATCGATATTGGAGCAGAAAGACTTATAACTGGCTATAATATATTTTTGCATATTTGTAGGTGGCGACCCCTTCTTTTCTTTGTTTAATTTTCCTACAATGTTGTAACCTTGTATTTTTGCAGTTGAATGCATTTCACGTGTTTCAGGTGTTCATGTTGCATGTTTCATTGTCTCATGTTGCATTTATTTTCAGGGTACATGCATAAATTTATAAAATAAATATATTTGTAAGCTGAACTAATGGTACTATGTACATGTAATATATATATTTTGGCTATTGGGTGTCATTTGGTTTTGCTGATTAGAGCAATTTTGATGTGCATTTATCTGTTCTTACTTTTCAGGTGGTACATACATGTATTGAATTGCTGTTATCCTGTACCCAGAAGTATTAAGGTAGCAGGAAGGGTTGGGCGTTTGTGGTTTCTGAGTCTGAGTGGGTTGATGTCTGTTGACTGTGCTTTAAGAAAGACTAGACATGGCGCCAGTCTCTCTTAAAGCACAGTCAACAGGCATTTGGTCTCAGTATTTGGGTAAGTACAGAATCAAGGCAGCTCAGAGAGCAATGATTGAACGATGCTGTGGACAAGTCCAAGGATACTGCATCAGTCACGACGAACTTCTCATCAGAAATCGTCACCACCAGCATATTCAATGTTCAGTTCCAACCTGTACCAGTCCAATGCACCTGTCATGGTCAGCAGTGGTCAGCTTAGCGCGATTTGGAACATTCTTCCGAAACTCAAGCGAGGGAAGTCTGCTCATTAGCATATCTCGCGCACTGCTCCTTCTTGTCAAACATCGTAGTGAAATTGTAATGGAAAACGTCTGGCTTTGCGCCAGACATTGAGACCAATAAGTGAAGAACTAATAGGTAAAGAACTTCTACATGCGCGAGACTGCTGTGATAAAATTATCATTGCAGAGACTCCGGTGACGTACACATATATTTTTTGCAATCAAAAATGCCCTCAAAAGACGACATGGAATGATTATTTTATTGATATTTCCTACTACATGTATATACCTTTCAATTATCACTTTATACAAATAGATCGGCGTTAGGTCGCATGCTTTTCTTTCCTGGTGACACTATAAAGCAAAATAGTAGCAACCCCGTAAATGCGCTATAAGTCCAATAATAAGTGACGGTGACCCGTTATAAATGTTCGCCAGCTTCGCTTTTTTGCCGCTACGCGCGCTTTGGGCCCTTGCGTCAAGCTGCCATTTTCATTCATAAGGTGTTCTTCACACTTTTGCCAGGTGTGATTATGAATGTTGTGTATTTGGTGTGTTACTCTGCAGTGGATTTGTTATTGTTTCTTTTGCACGTGTATGCCATAGTGCTTGTGTATATTACATGTACCAGTGAAACATGGCTGAGCCAAACATGCAAGAGGGTATGGCTTTGAGAGGGAGACAACTACCAGGGGCTGTGCCCATTGTAGCCCCACGTGCTCGCCCGGAGACACCTGATCGGCCTCTCCCGTCAAGTAGGTCCCCGACCAGTAACTCTAGTCTTGGTCCTCCTACCCTTAGTCTTATTCACTCTTCTGCGCGGAAAATGGTGGACTTCTTTGGTGGGATTAGGCGCAGCTTAAACCATGCATTTTCTTTGGTGATGGAGGATCCTGACCAGACATCATATGAACACTTGACGATGGAGGAGACGCAACCAGTGGGGTCAGGAGTTCAGATCCCCCGGACCTCAACCTATGGGGATGATACACCCAGCAGGCCCAGAGCAGAAAGGAACGTGTCTGGTCAACGAAGCGATCTTAACCAGATAACGCCGAGGCATAATGTGGCAACCCAGGCCACTACACCTGAACCGGAGACGTCCCCTCCAGTAAACAATATTACGGAAAGAGCCTCTGTACCTAGCAAGGAGGAATATGAACGCATGCTTGTGCTGACTGGATTGTCACCAGTCGCCAACCTATCAAGACCATCAGACCCAACACCAGTCGATCCTGAGCCTGTGATGGAACATCCGAATCTTTTGCCCACTCATCATAGTCCTCAGCTAACTGGATTGTCGCCAGTTGCTGACCACTCAAACACATCAGAATCTGTTCCAACCGTTGTGAATAATTATTTCAATTTCTCGTTCGAGTCCTCTTCATCAACACGCGGAAAGAAGACTCCCAAGGTCCCGGCCTACGATGACACCAAGCTGGACATCAAGGCCTACTTAGCTAACTTCGAGGCGATGACCGTAGGATTGACCCCCGAGGAGAAGTTGGCCTTACTAAGGGCCAAACTAACAGGGAAAGCAGCAAAGATCCTTGCTACTCTTGACCTAAGTGGTTCACAAGTTACCTTTAAAGTTTTAGTGGCAGAGCTTGAACGACATTATGTAGGCGAACGCTCGGAGTCGGTAGCAAAGTTACGTGATGTTCGACGAGAGAATGATGAAAGCCTGGATGACCTTGCCTTTCGGATCAGGCTATATAGCAAGCGTGCCTATGGATGCCTGCAGAAGGATCGAGGACTACAGCTGTACCTTGCCCTACGTGATGGCCCGCTAGGGGATAAGCTGTTTGAGGTCAAGGACCAAGAAATGGCGGAGGTGTTGAAAAGAGCTAAGAGTTATGAGGCCCATCTCTTGGCCTTGAATCAACCCACCGTGGGACAAAGTGTTGCAAGTGCTGGCCCATCTGCCCCAGTGCAGGGCGAAACGTCTGGAAATACCCAGGGTTATACCCGTGGAAGAGGAAGAGGCACACGGGGAAGAGGCCAACAGAGATATGGATCGCAAGACAGACGTGTTGCTGGGCAGGAGAGAAGCTGCTTCATATGCAGGTCAGCTGACAATATGTGGAGGGAGTGCCCACGTGGAACGGCCCACTTTACAGGCACTACACCATCAGTTGGGAGCGAGCAGGAAAATTTAAACCAATAGGCCTTGCTCCCTTACATGGAGCCGAGGAGCATGGCAAGGATAATAGGAGGGAATTTGTTGGCTCCAAGGAAAGGATGTTTATCAACACCTACTTAAATGGTGTTCCCTCTTGTTTCTTGCTCGATTCTGGTGCCAGTTGTTCATTTTTGTCCTTGCTGCTTATCATAGGATACCCTAGAAGTTTAGACCACCTCTTCAGAAGCACAGAGCTGATATTCTGATGGCTGATGGTGAATCACAACTTAATATATTTGGAAAAGTTGCCATGCCCGTGAGGATTCATAACACGTTTACGTTCAACTTAACGGTAACATACATGAAAGGTCTGAATGGAATCTGGGGAATGAACTTTTTGAACCAGTTAAATTCGATTTGAAGTTGAGCTCGGGTACTTATGCATTCCAAGGACAGGAATATCCGTTGATCTTTGAGCGCCACAGGATACTACCCCATTCAGTTAGATTGGCTAAACCTCTGAAACTGCCACCGGGAGAGGAGACAGCTACGATAGCGCTGTTAAACAGGCCATTTCGCAACCGGCAAGAGGTTATGTTGGAGCCGAGTGTGCATTTTGTGCAGAAATATGGTGTCCTACCAGCACGGTCCGTAACAATCCAGCAACGGAAACGTATCAACACTCCAGTTCAGCTATTCAACCCGAATGATGAAGCACTTGTGATACCGGAAGGGACATTTATAGGATATGGGTTTCCAGCAGATACTCTGAAGGCAACTAATGATGAGCAAACGACTTATGTAGCTAGAACCTTATCGCCTAGTGAAAACCCTGCCGCTGACAATACGTCAACTGAACCATCATCTTTTGTTGACTTAAAGCAAGATATTCCCGACCATCTATTTCTACTCTACACTTCATCGTGTAACGGTCTGCATGAGCAACAGAAACGACAGCTTGCACTCCTGCTTATGAAGTATTCATCTACATTCTCAAGTTCCCCTACATATATTGGGTTGACTGACTTTGCCAGTCATGAGATCAATACTGGTGATGCACAACCTATTCGACTTCCGTTACGTAGGCAGGGATATAGCCGGGAACAAGAAATTGAAAAGGCTGTGGATGATGGATTGGGGCGTGGTGTAATGGAGGACTCTGTAAGTCCCTGGGGCAAGCCCCTCCTGTTATAGTGACGAAGAAGGATGGAACGGCCCGCTTCTGTGTGGATTTCCGGAAGTTGAACTCCGTCACTAAAACAGACTCCTATCCACTCCCACGATTTGATGACTGTATTGATACGCTGCATGGGAAGACGTACTTCTGTACGTTAGATCTACAGTCGGGATATTGGCAGGTGCCACTGAAGTCCATTGAGGATAAAGAGAAGACTGCCTTTCTCACAAAAAAGGACTATTCCATTTTACGGTTCATCCTTTTGGTTTGTGTACGCTCCCGCTACGTTTGAGCGACTTATGGAAAAGGGTCCTTTGTGGTATTCAGTGGGAACGGTGCCTACTGTATCTTGACGATGTCCTTGTGCTTGGTGCCACTTTTGAGGAAACAATTTCCAACATGGACAAAGTTCTAGCGAGATTGCAGTCATCTAATCTCAAGATCAAACCCAGCAAGTGTTCTTTACTCCAGCCTTCTGTACAGTATTTTGGTGATGTAATTTCGGGTCTTGGCATCCACCCGTTGAAGTCTAAACTTGATTCTATTCAGGCTTGGCCTTCTTTGTCCTCTGTTCCTTGTCATAAGTTACGCACTGAGGTGAAGCGTTTTCTTGGTTTGGTAAGTTACTACCGCAGGTTTATTCGGAACATGAGTGACATTTGTACCATAGCTACATGAAAAAACACTACTAAATTACCAGAAGAAACACAAACCCTGAAGCTGTTTTACACAAATACACAACACACTTTATTTACATAAGCAACTTAGGTAATGGTCTATATGGTGGCAATGTAGAGCTCTCTGCTATGGATGACACTTGCACAAACACATCAGTCAGTCAATCTGGTTGAGAAACACATATCCAAAGAAGCTCCAACTCGTAGAAACACAGTTATGTACTCGTAGAACGTAGAAACACAGTCATGTACATGTCGATGACGTCACAGAAAAAGTGCAAGCCCGGTACCGGAAGTGAGTGACAAAAGACAAGTCACGATTGCGCAAACAGGAAGTACAGATATCCGACGTATATCCACGTAAAACGTTGCGTATAAAGGTTACATGTAAAGGTGCTCCTTGCGGCCGCCACAGACACTTGTTACTAACGATGTAAGCAGTGCTACGAAATGTAGCCAAATGTATGGTCTATGCACACACGTGCTTGGCTCTATGCATAGTTACGAATTAAAGAATTGTCAAAGCTCGAGACACACAGTAAATCTTTCTTTCCATCAGTTGTGGAAAGAACGTAATAGAAATACTCAAAGTTTGGATCCTTGAACACGAATAAAAACACAGGAGCAAACGTCCTCCCGGTCTTCTCACACCACAGCTGTGTATACGAATGGGGCGAGTATAAGAAAACTGATAGAAAATGAACCTATGCACTTACGTAAGAAGGTAAGTGCATAGGCCTAAAATAAACTGTGTTTGTAAACAAGTCTCTTGATGGCGTCCACCACAAGCCAGCACCATACATGTTGTAACAAAATAATTAACTCTGGTCCTATTTGACCAACAACCGAACAACATTTCTGCGCCACTCTATGAGCTCACTAAGGCATCTAGTAATCTGATTTGGACTCCAGCCCATGAGGCCTCATTTCAACGTCTAAAGGCGGCACTTCTACACCCGCCTGTTCTTGCCTTCCCTGATGTGAAAGCTGGTAACTTTGTGCTTGACAAGGATGCGTCAAATACTGGTATTGGAAGTGTTTTGAGCCAGGTCTTGGACGGAAAAGAAACTGTAATCGGCTACTATTCACGATTGCTATCTGATGCAGAGAGAAAATATTGTATTACTAAGAGGGAATTTTTAGGTGTTGTTTGGTCTGTTGAGCATTTCAAGCCCTACTTGTATGGACATCAGTTTCTCTTGCGGACGGACAAATCAGCCGTTAGTCATATGCTGACTCTTAGTGATGCTAATGAACAGATACAGAGATGGCAGTTGTTTCTCTCACAGTTTAAGTTTTCGACCATCCACCGCCCGGGAAGACACCATGTGAATGCTGATTTCATGAGCCGACTCCAGTGTGACCAATGTGGCCGACAAGAAGTGCCAGAGCTAAATCGACCTACAGGCCATATTCGCAAGTTCCACCTAGTAATAAGGAAACGAATGTACGACTATCTACGACTAATCCTGGAATCATGGGCAAAAAACTTCACCCTTCATCATTATTTATGTAAATTTGGCAAGATATCTAAGTTTTAACCCACAAACACTACCAAAAACCCAACATGGATAATTTCTGTAAACATAGGGGGTAAGCGAAGTTTTCATCATTTATGGAGATTTGCATTTCATGCCAAACACTACCAAAATACGTAACATGGATAAAATGACAAAGTTTCCTTATTACTTACTTATCCCAGTGACCTCAAAACTTATCCCAGTGGGACTAAAACTTATCACAGTGTGATAAGTTTACACCCGCTCCATTATCCACACTAAAACACGTCATCATATGTTGCCTTCGCCGGGAAACGAACCCACGCCAATACATAACCTCATGTGTGGAAGCTCCATGCTTTACACACTCGGCTATTGAACTTTCTTCCAAATCAACGACAAATAGGACTATTTAACGTAACACCTGTTTAACAGTGCTGCCATCTGATAGCATTTGGCCTAACCAAATAAGTGAACAGTGCTGCTATCTGCTAGCTTTTTACCTAACCGCGAAGTTAACAGTGCTGCCATCTGATAACTTTTTATCTAACTGCGAAGGGAAATTCAAGGGAAAATTCAAGTAAATTAAATGTATTACCCATTGGCAACGAAGCATAAGGATAACATTACATTTGACTTTTGTCAATTTGATGCCTATGTTACCACTAACAGATTTTTCAAAGTACAAGAAAGTGATGTCACGCCAGAGTTTTTAAAATTGAAAAACAGAGATGATTGTCTTAGACTTGAAAAAAACCCACTGGCGTTCTACCAGACCCAGTTTAACATGGCCGTATGGTTCGCGACAACTGGTTGTGACATTTCACTAGAGCATCTGAACAGCAACAATCAAATGATCAGATCACTTTACAGGTTCCACACTTACTATCAAATCAGAAAAATTATGAAAAACCTTGATATCCCCATTTTGGGAGAAAGCAATTTCAATGAAACAAATAATAACATTAACCGTAGGAAACTAGGCGAGTTACTAAGCGAATTTGGCTTAAAAAACGAGTATGATTTTTCATTGTTTGAAAGTAATGATGGATGGGCTTCCTGGGGTGAACCGGATTACAACCCAAGCATAACTGACCCTGGTTACTACATCGATAACTCTAAAATCTATTTCTTATTAATGCAAATTCACGAGAATAGAATGCCACCAATGTTTAAATCTGATTGGGACGCTGGGATGGATAACTTCAAATGAGATCAGGGTTGGATCCAGTGGTATGTTAATCAACATAAACATATTTTTGAGGTTCTCAAACAGCCACACGATCAATCATACCAACAATTCATGACTCTTAAATCCTCAGGTTTCTCGAATCCAGGGATAAAAAGATTGAATGATTCCATCAGAACATATGTTTACTGTGTACTGGGATCACAGGCCCTCACTAGAACCCCGATTACTGGGACAACAGGAACTGAATTTGATGCCCAGAAGGAGTTCATCAAACTGCTAAGTGACTCAATTGAACAGCATGTGGATATCCCTACCTCAATTGCTAGATACCAGAAAGCACTGTCGGACACTCACACACGATTAGACTATGTAATTGCCCCAGGTCTGTACATCATAGGGTCTTACATGGTACTCAAGATCGGTAAGATCGAGAATTACAACAATGATATCCTGATAGCAACTAAACAATTGAAGCCTGGTAGGAATGACATCAACAATGAAAAGACCTTGCCTCCTCCATTGATGCAAGGCCAAACTTCTAAGAAGATAAGGGTTAAGGCTAATATCACTACACCAAAAGATGTGAAGACTGCTGTAACAAGTAAAACTTCTGTAACCGGTAGGCCTACTGGACAGGTCAGGCCTGATGTGTCCAATAAGACTGATGAAACCAGTAAATCTGATGTGACCGATAAGACTGATGATACTCATGAAACAATCAAGTTTATCCTCTATGCTGTTGTTGGCAGTTTAATTCTTATTATTGTAAAATAAATGTCTGAAGGAAGAGGAGTAGGAGAAGATATCGAAATGAATGAGTTTGAGAATTACCCACCTCCAGAAGAAACCAGTAGAACTACTGAAACAACATTAAATACCCCAGTAACTGATAACCCATTAACTTACGACACAGGTACTAGTAACCAAGCACCTGATGAGACCACAGACAGAAACACAGATAATACTAACTTAACTACTGAAAGTTCGTTTTCAACACCAGGTAGACCAAGAGGTATTGTCCCTGAATTGATGGAAAAGGAGTTAAATTACGATGAAATAGAGGGTAAACTTGATAAGGCATTGAGTAAAGCAAACTGGAGTTATGACAAGAACAAATTGAGTAATCTTGCACCACACATTCTTCACGATGGTAACAAACTTTATTATTGTCCGACAACACAGTATGAAGTTAATTTGATAAAAGGTAAATTTGAAAACAAAAATTTATTTGACTATCGTAATAATAATGATGGAACAGTTACTAAGTTAATTCCTTTAACTAAGGGTGATGGAAGCTTCTATGCTGAAGGCACTTTAATGAAATATGGCACAAAATTCGTTAATCATTTAAAAGGTATGATTGAACCTGACCCAGGGACAGCCCCACCAGGGGCAGAGCCACCAAGAGGGAGGCCTAAATATGTATCCACTGGAACACAGACAGTAATTGATGAGATTATCACTTCAACTAACCCCATAGATAAAATCATAGATAAGACTGATGAAGAATTAAGTGCATTAGGTTTTACAGATAATGCTTTGAGAGAACTTAGAGGGTTAAAACACGCTGGGGATAATTATGCAAAAGTTACGATGGAGAGAGATACGAGTAATATGAAAATAGAAAGCCTAGAAGAAGAACTTAACAGTAAAAAAAGAGAATATGCTATCCTAGGAGAAGAAAATGAAGTTCTAAGAAATGACTTAATTAACTCTGGAGAAGATCATTTAGACGAAAAGGAAAATCTGAGAAAAGCAGAGAAAAGGACGAGCTAAGAATAAAAATTGAGGAAGTGAAAGAGGAACTGAATAGAGAACGTGCCAAGGTATTTGAATTAGACAGAGAAGCTGAAAGCAGTTCAAAAAGAATGAAACGTTTGATCACTGATGTCTTGAAGAAACCAGATTCACAGATTTCACTCAAGGACAGAAGCAAGTTACTTTTTAAGATTGAAGGCCTTACAATTGCTGCAATAGTAACTGCAGTGATTATGATAATTACCACTTTAGGTCTTAGCATTGGTCTTGGTATCAGTAATGCTTTGAAAGTTGTACCTAAACCAGGACCGCCAAGTCCTACTCCACCAAGTCCTACCCCACCAAGTCCGGATAAACCATCATCAATTCCAGATAAAGTTAGAGAAGGAATAAAGAAGTTTGCTGAATGGCTAAAAGAACTGGCCAAGAAATCAGCTGCGGCTTTACCGGGAATCATCGGTTCTATCATATCATTTCTCCTGAAAACAATTGGTGCAGTTGTTGGGTTCATGGCCGAACATCTAGTCATTCTAGTGATTGTTGTTGTTAGCTCCATAATTTATGGTTTGGTAGAAGGTGTTAAAGCTGTTAAAGCTGTTAAAGCTGTTAAAGCTGCTAAGTAAAATCAATGATTGAATGATTTTCAAGTCAAATAAATAGAAATGACAACTGGAGTACTGCTCAACACTGAAAGGAGTCATAAGATTCCACTCGGATTAAAGGCCAAGAGAAATCATCACATCATTACGCACAATCCGTCTTCTGCTAATCCAAAAGAAACATTGTACATTAGAATACCTGCTTTAAGAGAAAATACGTTCTTTGTACCCAGGTCTCTTTTTCTGTCAGCTGATGTCACCATTTCTGGTGATTCAAAGAACAGCGCGGTTAACAATCTCGGCAGAAATCTGTTATCCAAGATGGTAATTAAGTGGGGAACGGAACAGATATTTGATCTCAATGAATACAGTCATTATTCGACTTTTAAAGATCTGTGGTTAACAGAGGAGCAAAGGAACGATAGTGTTTTTCAAGGTATTCAGTCAGAAAATCTTAGAAAGTTGAGATCAGGTGTGGCAGAAGCCGACTTTACCGGTGAAACCAGCGATGAGAAAACACTGAAGAAAGTATTTGGAACCAAGTACAAGATACCGTTAGATTTTGAACTATTTTTCAGCTATGCTCCATTTTACAAGTTTCCAATTCAAGAGGATGTTATCATCGAGATTATGTTAGCACCAAAGGAGGAGATCATCGTTACCAGTACAACTGCAAACATGAATTACAAACTTGAAAATATCAGTTTTGAATATGACACTGTAACTAACAAGGGATTAGCCAATACGCTAACAAACAAGTACAATTCAGGTTTCTCAATCTATTACGACTGGATAGATCACTTCAAAACTGTCAACGTAACGGCAAATGAAACGCTGATCAACGAGAACATCAATTTTCCTCGAATGTCCATAAAAGGACTATTACTTCTCTTCATCTCTGATTACACTGATGGTTCAAGAGATTCTGAAAAGTTTGAAAATCCTAACATCACAAAAGTGCAAATAACCATCGAAGGAGTTGCTAATCAGGTATTTCCAGAAGGAATGAGAATGCTAGATCAATGGGAGGAGATCAAGAAACACTTCATGACCGAAGACTTAAAGAAAACTTACGACTGCAACATGTCTATGAAAAAGTACTATGGAGACTCGAATAATTATGGTCTTTGGTTGGACCTGAGAACTACTGAAGACAACAGATTACACGGATCAGGCAAAAAGCTTCAAAACACTAAAGATGGTATTCAATTGTCGATAACAAAAGAATCTTGAAAGGGACCATACAAAATGCACATATTTGTGGTTTCTGAAGCTCAAGATAACATTCAAAATTCACAGATTGTTTCCTTGCAACATTAAGATTGTTAATTTTGACTTGCAACATTAGGATTGTTAACTTGCAACATTAAGCTTATTTTACAGTTAAATAAATGGAAACACCAGGAAAGAAGGAAATCATCAATACACTGTACCAAAGTGTGCTATTAGCAACGGCAACAATTGGTTACTCTTACTTACTTAAGAGATTCTTGAGAATTGCCATTGGCCCGCCAAGTCAGGCAAACTTAGAAGAGATTCTTAAACTTGGCGGAATTGTAGCAGTCAGTAATGTAACATTGGAATACTTTTACGATCAAGGTATTTTACCGAGAAACATAATCAAGTAGAATTTACTGTACAGTAAATGAAAACCGTGGTGTACATTAATTCCAGTGACTACCCAGAACAGAAATCACATGATTTAACCATACATCTTAACACTGAAATTCAGAATGTCATTAGCGTCAGTTTAATATTTGCGGGAATACCCTGTACATTCTACAACATAAGTAAAGCAAAACAAAATAACGAAATTAAGGTGCGTGGATCTTCAATAGATGCTACAGAGATTAAAATACCCGATGGTCTCTATGACCTAGAAAGCTTTTCAAAGATGTTTGCAAATGAATTGAAAGAAAATAGTTTAAGCAAAAATGCTGTTAAGTTTGATGTTGATGAACCCACTGGGAGGACAGTGATGAAGGTGCTTAAGAGAAAAAATGGAGAGTTTTACCAGATTATGTTTTTGGTAAAAGCAATGAATTATTTGGCTTCAAATCGGGATGGCCTTATCCCACATATCCAGTTTTACCAACAAATGGTGAGTTTGTAAGCGATAGGCCCATAAATTTTAGACCAATGGACTATTTTGTTTTCCACTGTGACATCGTCAACAATGTAATGAGCAATGGTAATCCATCAGATGTCTTAGCCATTAGACCGATAAAAGAATCTAACTTTGGAGATATGATAGCATATTCCTTCGGGGATAACATGGAAATTCCGTGCAAATCAAGTGTTGGCAAGTTTAATATTCGCCTAACAGATGAAAACAATGGCATTATCGACCTTAATGGTTTTGATGTACAGTACCAATTGACCTTTACTCACTGCGCCTAACCTTTACTCACTGCGCCTGATTTTAAGTAAATTAAATGGCAGGCATAGCTATGATGATTGGTTCTGCAGTGGTGAATGGTTTAGCCTTCACCGGTTCTGGTTACCTTTTTAAAAAACTAGACAAGAATGGCTATGAGACTGAAATGAAGAGACATAATTTAGCTCAAGAGCAATTGCAAAGAGTATCCACAGAATGGGATGAGCATAGGAAAAGTACCATTGACTTCGTTAACCTTGAATTAAAGAGAGAACATGAAGCGGCAATTGAATTCAAAAATGCCGAATCCGCACTTTCAGTGTACAACAGTTTAAACCCACATAATGGAATTACCATTCCTAGACAACCGCAATTGAGCGACTACTACAAGCCCAGCGATGAAATGAAGAATTACGAATACCTTTGGATCATTTTAGGATTGAGCGTCTTGGGTTTTGGGATTTACTATTTCGTTGGAAAGAAGAAAAAAGAATGAGGAAAAAGAAAGACAAAGGAAGAAAAAAGACTAAACGTGAATAAAACCATACGGGTGTTCTAGTCTTATGATCAATTTAGATCCTTTCGTCTTTTTAAGGGCATCTATGTATTTTTGCCTCTGGTCTTTAGGGATAACACTATTTTCTTCTAAGGCATATTTCATTGCCGATTCATCCTTGTTGAAAAACAGGACTAAAACCCTTATGTTCTCTCTGAAGTCCTTAACAACAGAGTTGTACTTCTGAACGAGTAACCAAACAGTCAGATTGTAGTGCCTACCGGAAAAGGCAAGATTACATAACTCAGACACCTTCTTCTTTGTGTCTCTCAAATTAGCACAGTCGTCAATGATGAATAATGTATGTGATCGTTCGAAGGCCATGGTGGCAAATTGAAGCACAGGGTCTAAATTATTGGCTACAGCAATTGGATTGACAATGAAAACATTCTTGTCTTCGTAAATCCATCTCCTATTGTACGTCTTGTTTCTGAAGTAAGGGGGACAGAAAATTTCTATGTTCTGGAACTTATGACGATATTCCTTCTCTAAGAGATCAAGAGCAAAATGAGTCTTACCGCAATTGGTGACTCCTGAAATCAACATGTTGTGTGGACCGAAAACTAGTATGTCTTTTGCCTTCATTTAAATGAGTAAAACAGAACTAAAAGACCAAGACAGTATCGAACGGTATCTGAGAGATTTGTACTTCAATCCTGAAAGTCCTGTGGCTTACAGTTCATTAAGTAAGATATGGAAAAAAGTAAGGGAAGATAAAAAATTGTACAAGGAAGTAAAAGAATTTCTAGACACACTACCAACTCACCAACTACACAAACCGGCCATTAAGAAATTTACGTTCCGAAAGACAATGGTATCGTACATCGATCAACAGTGGCAAGCAGATCTTGTGGACATGCAAAAATTTGAGAAACAGAATAAAGGCAACAGATTCATTTTGACAGTAATTGACTTATTCAGTCGCTATGCTTGGGCTATGGCCGTTAAGAGCAAGAGAGGAGAAGAAATCAGAGATGCATTTAAAGTGATCTTTGAGGAGGCTAAACCAACGAAAATCCAATTTGACAAGGCAATGAATTCTACAACCAACACTTAAAAAAACTCTTGACAGAAAACAACATAGAGTGGTTCTCTACATTTTCAAGTAAGAAGGCAGCAGTTGTGGAAAGATTCAACAGAACTTTAAAGGATAAAATGTGGAAGTACTTCACCACAAAGGAAACTGACAAGTGGGTCCATGTCTTAGATGAATTGGTGAGCGGATACAACAACTCATTTCACTCAACAATAGGTATGAAACCAATTGACGCCAGAAAGAGGGAGAATGAAGGAACTATCTGGTACAACCTTAACGGTCTTCACCTCAAAGAGACATTTGGTGATCCAAAGTACAAGGTTGGTGACAGTGTCAGAATTTCAAAGTACAAGACTATTTTTGACAAAGGCTACTTGCCCAATTTCACTGAAGACAGATCATCTTCACTCATCCTATTGTCTACAAACTTGAAGATTACCAAAAGGAAGAAATTCAAGGATATTTCTATGAGGAGGAATTAAGTTATGTTCCTAATCCTGACCAAATAGAATACGAAATAGAGAAGATAATAAGGCGCAAGACCACTAAAGGCAAAAAATACGGATTAGTGAAATGGAAGGGTTACAGTGACAAATTCAATGAATGGTTACCAATTTCAGACATAAAAAGCCTAAAAGACTAAAAACCTTAATTTAAAAACTGTTTATCCTTTAAATGGAGAGTCAAATAACAGTGAACTATTATGGTACAGTGAACAACTATTATGGTACAAGTAAGGAATGTGTTAAGTGCGGTGTAACAAAACCTGAAAGTGAATTTGATAAGAATAGAAGAGGCAATTTACTGGATTATTGTAAATTATGTGGTTCCACGTTAACCAAGAAATGTGATAAATGTGGAGAAGTGAAATTACTAAGTGATGGTGAATTCGGTAAAGAAGGAAAAAGACGCGAATGTAGAGCTTGTTGGAACTCTAGCTACAAAGGTTACCTTAATAAGAGTGGTAATAGAGACAGGCATAAAATAAGGGTAGGTTTAAACAAAATAGCCAAAGGTGAGTGCCCTGATAACTCGGAATTACATCTAGGTTGTTCCAATGAGTTCTTCATGGATTGGTTAGACTACCAAAGGGGTCTATCTGCAATAGGACAAAGTCACGAGAACAGAGTCCGAATAGGACAAAGTCCCGAGAACAGAGTTCGATTAGTAGATGAGGAGTTGGATCATGTTTTACCAATCAAGGAATTCAAAGATCATCCAGAACTGTGTTACTCTTGGTTTAACATTCGGCCAATGTCTAAAACACAAAACAGGTAGAAGAGTTCCACAGTCGACTTGAGTATTTTCAAAGAGCAATTGGGTCACTCAATTAACTTAATGGCCAATAAGCGTAATGAAAACTGGTTTGACTATCGAGACCAAAACGTGATAAACGAGTGGGAAAGGATAACAAACAAGTATTTCGGGACAGTTTAACGATATGCTTCTACTTAATGATTTTCAGACATTTTCAGGTATCTTCCTCTGAATAAATGAATAAAACTTGGGGTTACACAAAACGCCCACGTAATTGGAAAGAAAGATTAGAACGATTTCATAGAGAATTAGAGGCAGAAGAAGAGTCAAAGTTGGAGCCTGAGCCCGAAACACCTTTAAAACCTGCTGGGCCAGAAAAACCTGCTGGGCCAGAAAAACCTGCTGGGCCAGAAAAACCTGCTGGACCAGAAAAACCTTTAAAATTTAATGTACTTCAAAAACCTGTAGTGTCTGCAAGATCAACACTAAACACTAGAAATGTCAGAACAACTGATTCTAGTTATTCCCACTAATTAAATGGATGGAGACAACAAGGTTTATCCAGATTTAAGTAATTTAAACTCTGAAATTCATTTAAACTCTGAAAGTCATTTAAACTATGAAAGGTCTGAAAAGCACACAGAAAGTAACCCTCAGGCTTTCAGACTACAACAAATATGTGAGGTTAAGAGTTTCTTAGAAAGCGAGATTGAATTTAGAAGAAAGATATTTTCAAAGTACAAAAAAGCATTTAGCGTAATTACTGGCATTAGTCATAGTCTTAATTTTGTAAGCGTTGCGGCTGGCTCAGTTGGTGTGTCTGCACTGGCTGGTGTCATCACAGCACCAATAGGTTTTGCACTTGGTGGAGTGACCATTGGTAGCGCCATTATCTCCTCAGCCCTAAGTTGGAAGAAAAAAGATATCCTGAAGAAAATTGAAAAACATGAGAAGATTGGAATGTTGGCAATTTCAAAACTTAACTCCATCAATGATCTGGTAAGTAAGGCCATGAGTGATTCGCACATTTCAACAGATGAGTTTACCTTGATTCTCAAAGAAAAGGAAAAATACATTGCTATGAAAAATTCCATCAGAAAAAAACAGAGGGAGGCAAGTTCAGCTGTTGATGTGGAATCTTTAAAGAAGACTTTTTTAGAAGAAGGAAAAAAACTGGCACCCATCAGAGATGATAGAGAAACTGAAATCACAGTAATTGATAACCATTATCACTATTATCCTCAACCATTATCGGTACCACCACCACCAGGATCAGCATTATTGCCATCAGCACCCCGATGTATGTTGAAAATGTCTGAAAATGTAATTTAATAATTTTTGTTATCCTAAATAGAAATGGTTGATAAAAATGAGAAAATACATTGTTCAACATGTAACAAGGAGATATCATACAGCAATCTTTCAGCACATAGGAAAACCAAAGGTCATCAAAGAATGGAATGGCATCAAAGAATGAAAGACAATCAAATGGAGTTATCAAGACAGTCAGACTCTAGTTCTCGTTCACTGCGTTTACCTAACCCTATTCTACTACAAGATACCAAGAAATTTGAACTCGAGCTACGCTCTCAGGACAAAGTCCGATTCGAGGCTAAGGAATTGGAGAGCATAAAGAATGTGAAGGATATCGAAGTGGTAAAAGAATTTGGTAAACCAGTTGTTACCATTCGTCTGAAAATTAGCAAACCGGCAAAACACGTTTTCGAGTACAGAGGTAAACTGGAAGAAATTCTCTTCAAGCTAACTGATTACCATCATAAAATAAGTATTTCGGTTAAAGCTGAATTTGACAGGTCTGGCGAAAAGGCTATCTATCCTATTCAATCTCCAATGGAAAGCATAATTTCAAGAAACCAGGCAATTAATGCCCTAAACAGTCAATTGAACTACATAAAGGATGCGATTGAGGAACGATACTTCGAAGGAAGCGGCCTGAGTTTAAATGAAATCAAGTCGTGCGATCTCACGATATGTTCCTACAAGAAATGTAAAGGCGGTCACTACACTAGTTTACCATTCAGAACTAAAGCTGTCATTAATGTGCAATCAAATGATGAGAAATGTTTTCTATGGAGTCTTTTGGCTGCCAGATACCACGACAGCATTTCGTGTGAGAGGCAAAAAAGTTTTAATGCAACAGAAATTAATCCCTACAAGATGTATGAAAATGAGATTAAGATCAAATCATTTCCTGTGTGTGTTCAAAAGGATATCCCTAAGATCGAACAAGACAATGGTATCAAGATTAATGTGTTCAAGTTAGAGAACGAATGGGCTAAAAGCATTTATGCCGCAAAGCTGGAACCACTCTACCTCTCTAAGAACCATGATGATGATGATGTTATCGATCTGTTGTATTTCAAGGATCATTTCATGTACATAAGAGACATAAATCTATTCTTCAAGACTGACAGGAATAGTGTATTCATTTGTAAGAGATGCATGAATTACTTTTACAAGAAATCTACACTAGAAAGACATAAATTGAAATGTGGAAAACACGATTACTGTAAGATCAGTCTGCCTAAACCGAATAGTAAATGGTCACAACTTAAGTTTGAAAAGCACTCATTCAAGAACAGAGTTCCATTTGTAATCTATGCTGATTTCGAAGCGATAAGCACAACAGTCAATGATAATACAAATCGGACAGAGTTTAGAGAGAACTCAGTCAATGATAATACAACTCAGACAGATACCACTAAAAAACTATTCAAACAGATTGCGTCAGCAGTTGGAGTTTACGTTCACTCTGACTACCCACAAATCTACCCCAGTGGGTATCTCTGTTACAGAGGTGCTGATGTAGTTGACGTTTTCTGTAACTGGTTACTCAGAATGGAAGAGACGTTCTCAACTCTACTGAAATACAACATTCCTCTCACCATGACAGACGAAGATTTGGTGAGATACTCACAAGAAACAAACTGTTACAACTGCAATGAATTTTTAGGCGCGGACAGAGTTCAAGATCACAATCACTACAATGGAGAATACAGAGGTGCTGCTCACAAAGCTTGCAACTTGAACGAGAAGAAAGCCATGTTTGTTCCAGTGTTTTTTCACAATCTCAGTAATTACGATGCTCACCTCTTCATCAGAGAATTGATGTCTAGGTCAAACAAGAAACTGAAGCTTCTTGCTAAAAACGCAGATGAGTACATTTCATTTGAGTTAGGTTGTTTTAAATTTTTAGACTCTTACAGATTCTTACAGTCTGGCTTGGACAACATCACCAAATCGATGGAAGATGGTGACTTTAAGATAACAAGACAGTCTTACCCAAATCCTGACGATTTTAAACTATTGAGGAAGAAAGGATCAGTGCCTTATTCATTTTACACATCACATGAAAGTTACAGTGTTACTCACTTAGAGAAGTCTATGTTCTTTGATGAATTGAAGAATGAAATGGCGGATAATTCAGTTTACCTAAAATCCAAAGACATATGGGATCATTTCAAGATGAGAAATCATGGACAGTTCATCGACCTGTACCTCAAAACAGATGTTCTTTTGTTAGCTGATTTATTCGAGAAATTCAGGGACGTTAATATAAACAATTTCCAGATCGATCCTTGTCACTGCTATTCAGCACCTGGCTTGACCTGGTTAGCCGGATTGAAACACACAGACATAAACCTCGAACTTCTTACCGATACCGATATCCTACTTACTTTTGAAAAGGCAATAAGAGGTGGAATTTCAGGTGTGATGGGAACAAGACATGTCAAGGCAGATGAACACCACAAACTACTCTACATAGACGCAAATAATCTCTATGGCTGGGCAATGATGGAAAGTCAGCCTTATGGCAGTTTTCAAATGTTTGACGATACCATGATCAAAGCAAACATAACTTATCAGTCGATCATGTCAATTCCTAAAGACAGTAAAGTAGGATATCTTTTCGAAGTAGATTTAGGTTATCCAGAGGAAATCAAGTTCAAGTCAAAAAACTTTCCATTCTGTCCAGAATCGCTTTTCATAGACGACGACGAATTAAGTCCTTACCAGAAAGAGTTACTTGGTGACGAGAAGAGGTCAAAGGTAGAAAAATTGATCCTCACACAGAAGGACAAGACCAACTACATCGTGCATTACAGACTTTTACAGTTTTACTTAAATCAAGGAATGATACTGAAAAAGGTCCATTCTTTCATCAGTTTCAAACAATCAAAGTGGTTGAAATCATACATCGACTTCAACACTAAAAAGAGGATGGCTTCTACTACTGATTTCGAGAAAGATTACTTCAAATTAATGAACAATGCTTTCTATGGAAAGACATGTGAAAACGTAAGGAACAGGGTAGAAATTGAACTGGTGACAGATAGGGAAAGTGCCAAGAACTTCATGGCAAGTCCAAGGTTTTCATCGATTAACATCTTTGACGAAAGTAGCACGGCAATTTGCGTGAGGAAAACATCAATAAGGTTTAACAAGCCAATCTACATAGGAGCTGCAGTACTGGAGTTGTCCAAGCTGCTGATGTATGAATTCTACTACAACATACTTCAACCTTACTTTGGTGAGAAAAACATAGAACTTCTTTATTTGGACACGGATTCTTTCGTTTTGAAGATCAAAACAGACGATTTAACAGCAGACCTCAAAGAGTTAAAGGATCACTTCGACTTCAGTAATTACCCAAAGGATAATCCTCTTTACGACACTAGCAAGAAGAAAGTGCCAGGCTACTTTAAGGATGAGCTTGGAGAAATTGAAATTGAAGAGAATCGCTAAGAATGTAGTGAATAAGTCTATTACATTTGATGACTACGTTGATTGTCTTGAAAACACTAAGACTTTTAATCACAAAATGCGTCATCTGAGGTCAGAAAAGCATCAAATGTATCTGGAAGAGATTGACAAGAAAAGCTTAAGTCCTTTCGATGATAAGCGTTTCATCTTAGAGGATGGCATCTCTACATTGCCTTTCGGTATTTACTATGAAAAATACATTGATTACAGTGATTTAATGAATGTTTAACCTTAATGAATGTTTAACTAATTAAATAGAAATGGACTTCATAATTTTTGAGAATGAATGCGATGAAGCCATATTTGAGCTTAACTTAACAGACCCATTGAACATAAAATCGATCACTTTGAAATCGATAGCGCTTTACAATTCATGGCGGATAAGCGATATGCTACCAGCGCATGCCAAAGTATTCCTATTTCTTTACGAAGAGTTTAGAATTGATGAAACGAATGCACCCTCAATAGTTAAGTGCATTGATGACATTGACAATACGCCCGTTACTACACCAGAAGAAGCTTGTTTGAATTTTTTTAATCACCCCTCTATTAAGTTGATAGGGAAAAAAAAGACAATCTACATTTCAAATCTCTCGACATTTTAGTTTAAGTTCGTTTTGTGAAGAATTGCAAACATACATAAAAGAAAACGGAATAAGCTGTGTGAAAATTCACTGTGACAAAAATTTCATAGTCCTTGAACTTACAGAGGACAAATACTTTGACCTTGATATCATATTTCATGATGTTGCAAATGATACACCAGCTGGCAAAACATTCTCCTCAAACTTATCCCGTGTGATAAATGAATGGTTCGGCTTTAAACAAGATGCGTTCAACAAGAAAGGAAAATACTACTCCGCCAAGCCACTTAACTTTTACAGAACAGAACTATTCTTAAGATCAAATTTGGTTGACACAGCTAAGACCCTCTACAACAATAAACCTTCTGACATTTTATGTATCGTTCCTGTTGAAGATGCTGATCAGATTAAATACCAGAGATATGAACTCAATTGTAAGAAAATAGTGAACAAAAAATGTACAAATCAAGTCAAATTTGAAATCACTGATGAGAATGGTAAAATTGTTAATTTCAGAGGTAGCTCAGTTACTTTAAATTTTTCACTTGAAACTAAGAATAGTGTGTTTGAATAATTTCTACTCCATTAAACTAAGATTACATGTTTTAGGAGTTGTGTAACACCCTTCTGGTTTACTACCTTCTTGTTTACTAGATTTTAATTTGCTTACTTCTGGTTTAATACCTTCTGGTTTACTACCTTCTGGTTTACTACCTACTCGTACTTTCTTGTTAGTTTTAATCTTAGGATAGCAGTAAATGATGACTGCAAAACCAAATGTAGCTAAAATGACATACAGTGTTGTACTCCTGGAACTTCCAGTATTTGTGGTAACTTCAGGCTCTGGTTGAGTTAAACTTTGTTCGGGTCATCTTCTTTCCTGGGTTCATCTTCTTTCCTGGGTTCATCATCTTTCCCAGTAAACCTCTCCTTTTTCGACTTCTTGAATTCCTGAGATCTTTTACCTAATTCTCGAGACCATGCAATTTGTTTTTCTGATCTTTCTCTCTTAATGGGCTTTTCACTGTCCGTCACTCGAGCTATGCTCTCGGGCTCTGATCTCTGGACTTTGTTCGGTTCCACTTCCATGTTCGAATCCACTCCCATTTAATCTTATGAAATTTTCATTGGTGGCACCAATCGATTCATTAGCAGATTTTGTTTCTTGACAATGTCCTAAAGTGATCAGTGTTGATGAGGCAAGAGCAGTTAGTGCACCCATTTTCAAACTCAACCATCCTAACCATCTGTCCAATTCATTGGTAACAATGTAATCATTTCTTAGGTCTTCGTAAAGCTGGTCATCGTCATCAACAGGCAAGAAAACTTTGTTAATTTAGTGTAAGTTTTTAAGACTGTCTTACCCAATGAATCGTTAAGTCTGGCAGCCATCTTTGTCTGGTAGATACTATGGTGTTTCAATACTTCCTTCTCATTCATTGCATCTAAGTCATTAAATGTAATCTGTTTATTCAGGAAATCCTTGCTTTTACCTGTTGCCACCAGAACTTCTAGGTCTTGTTTAGCTTTAAGGCCAGTTTCAGTTAAATTAGCTTTAAGGCCACTATCAGTTAAATTTTGTTGAGAGCTAGTCGAGCTTTGTTGGTAACTAGGGTTAACTAGGCCTTGACTAGAACTGACTAAATTCGAACTAGTTAACGCCTTGTTAAAAGCTTGTTGCTTTGTAGTGTAATTCTGTTGGTAATTAGCAGTATTATGTTGAAAGTTAGCTGCATTCTGTTGGTAATTAGTTACAATGGAATTAACTGGATTTGAACCTGCATTAACTGAATTTAAACTAGAATTAACTGGAGTCACTCCATTAACTGGGATTACTCCGATTTGTTTCATTTGTTGTTCAATGACTGCCTGGGTATTCATTTATTTGAAAGGAAAATTACTTCCAGTCAAAATCCTTTACAGGAAAAGTCCTAATAGGATACCTCGATCCTGGACAGAATGGCAAGGTCTAGACTACATGGTAAATGGTAACATTTGCTGGTATCTTGCACCTCTAAGGCACCTTCTCCATAGAGGTATACGGTATACTACACTATACGCGAACAATGGCTTCACAAAGGGTGCATGACCATGAAACTATTGTTCGCGTATAGTATAGTATAGGGTATAGCTCTATGGAATAGGTGCCTAATGCCTTCAATAAAATTTCACTTTGTTTATCGATTGCTTGTTCATTTTCATATTCAAGCCTGTAATTTTTGAAGAAAATACTTCCTAAGAAACCAGACCATAGAGAGTTCAAATCATCCAGTCGGTCCTTATCAGTTGGATTCGGTTTCAATACCACATAATCAATTTTCAATGCTTTAAATGCTTGGTGTAAAAACAGCTTGTAATCTATGGTAATTTTAACTCCCCTGTAATGGAGATATTTGAGGAATGCCAAGAAAACCATTCTTAGATCTGTGAAATTTTCTTTGGTCAACTGAGGTTTACCAATTGCTCTGTTAATGAATTCAATTTCTAAATAAGTGTCACACTCTAGACCAGGTGAGACATCATTGGGTATGAGTTTAACGAGACCAAATCGTAAGGCATTCAGGACTTTTTTTTCATAGCTGGCCGAACAGAGCCATTTTCTTGGACTTGAGAAGTAAACCTTAATCCTATTTTCAACAAAATGTTTCAAATCATTTACCATTAAATCTGACAGACGTGTCTGGTCAAGGTTCATGATGATGTAGTCAAAGTAATGTGTTTTGTTCTCAATAGTGATTTCTGGATTCTTAAAGTCATCACTGTAAGTGGTCGAATTGCAATTCCTGCAGTATGTGTAGAGTTGCTTGGCCGGTCTGTCAAAATTCAGTTTTTTTTTACATTCAAAAAGTGTCCATCGTTTGCAGTTATGGCACAATTGAGCATCACTTCCTGTGAATGTATCATACTGTTTCATAGGTGTTACCTGAGTAATAGGTGTTACCTGGTTCATAGGTGTTACTGCAAGATCGAGCTCTTTGACCGGATCTTCTTCAGAGATTGCCATTAATGGTTCAACCCTTGGTCTAATGTAACCATTTTGTTTCATTAAACCATTTTGTTTCATTGGATTGAAATACTGCATTTGACTGAAATACTTCTCTAAAGATACATAACTGTACATTCTTTCACTCATGATTTAGAATAAAAAAATCATTAAGTAGTAAACTTGCTTTTATTTTTCTGACATTTCACGCACTTGACCAGTAGATATCTGTGTCCATTTGAAGTGATGTGGTGAGTTATCTTACCCGAATTACCTGTAATTTCCTTACATCTAAGGCAATAGATCTTTTTCATATTTAACAAGCTTGAAATTATTGATCCAATTTGTTTGTCACTGGACTACTTAACTTCGCAGTTAGATAAAAAGTTATCAGATGGCAGCACTGTTAACTTCGCGGTTAGGTAAAAAGCTAGCAGATAGCAGCACTGTTCACTTATTTGGTTAGGCCAAATGCTATCAGATGGCAGCACTGTTAAACAGGTGTTATGTTAAATAGTCCTATTTGTCATTGATCTGGAAGAAAGTTCAATAGCCGAGTGTGTAAAGCATGGAGCTTCCACACATGAGGTTATGTATTGGCGTGGGTTCGTTTCCCGGCGAAGGCAACATATGATGACGGGTTTTAGTGTGGATAATGGAGCGGGTGTAAACTTATCACGCCGTGATAAGTTTTAGTCCCACTGGGATAAGTTTTGAGGTCACATGGATAAGTAAGTAATAAGGAAACTTTGTCATTTTATCCATGTTACGTATTTTGGTAGTGTTTGGCATGAAATGCAAATGTCCATAAATGATGAAAACTTCGCTTACCCCCTATGTTTACAGAAATTATCCATGTTGGGTTTTTGGTAGTGTTTGTGGGTTAAAACTTAGATATCTTGCCAAATTTACATGAATAATGATGAAGGGTGAAGTTTTTTGTCCATCATTCCAGGATTAGTCGTAGATAGTCGTACATTCGTTTCCTTATTACTCCACCTTAAAGAATCCACAGATGTACCATCTTGTACTCACACCAAGCAAACATATGACAGCTTAGAAGAGGCCTGTAATGTCATCAAACGCCCACACAAGAAGATACCAGTCCCTCTGACACAGCAGCTTTTCGGTGAGGCACTTGAGAGAGTGTCCATCGACCTGATCGGCCCCCTCAAGGAAACTTCAAGAGGGTATAGATACGCGGTGACGATAGAAGATAACTTCACTAAGTGGGTGGAGGCTGCTCCATTGTGGACGATGGAGACCGAGGAAGTCTGTCAGGCTGTAATAAAGGAATTTGTATCAAGGTTCGGATGCATGTATATATTACATAGTGATCGAGGAGCCCAGTTTGTTTCTAAAATCTATTCCTGTCTCCTAGAGAAGCTTGGTGTTTCCCGTAGCCTCACGACGCCGTACAACCCCAAGAGCAATGGGCTTGTTGAAAACTTTAATAAGATTTTAAAGAGCATGCTGAATACGTATGTTTATGACCATAAGGAAAGTACAGGATAATGGGATGTCATGTTGCCAATCTTTTTTTTATGGCGTACAGGTCATCAGTAAATGGTAGTACCGGAGAGACTCCCCACTTCATGCTAACAGCACGAGAGATGAAGGTGCCGATAGACCTGCTGTACACGAAGCCGTCTGAAGACATGACGTCTGTTCCAACCTACGTCAGGCAGCTAGAAGATAGGCTCAACAAGGCATATGCTCTAGTATGGAATAATCTGAAATCGGTTCAGCGGATTCAGAAGAAAAGATACGAGACCAATAGTCCTGAGTAAAGATCACTGAAGGAGGGCAACTTTGTTTGGTACTATGACCCGAGAAAGGCGTTTAAAGGAGATAAGCACTTACCATGGAAGGGACCCTATTTGGTTGAAGATATCCAGGAGGATTTCACTGTGACCATACAGTCGAATCCAGAGGGAGAATTGTACAGGACTCATGCCGACAAGTTGCGAATAGCACAGGGTGTTGACATTGAAAAGTGGATGTGCAACGGTTAGTTGTGCGTGTGTTCGAGTATTCGCGCATCCTTAATTCTGCATGGTTGTGTGTGTGACAGGGTTATCACTGTAATGTGTGAGAGTGACATATTTTGGATGTTTTGACCAGGAGTAATCTCTCACCGATGGATAATTGTAGTCTGGATGGAGCTGACATGGTGTGCTTGTGTAGTGTGCTTGCGTGTATGATTGATGGGCCTGAATTCACCCTGTATGCATGATTTGTTTGTGTTGCATGTTCTTCTGTTTTGCATGTCATTCTGCCGTCTGGATGAATTCCTGGCTACCACCAGCATTAGACTGGCGCATAAATCATACCCAGTGGGGTATTGGTATTTTTGCCACTGTTTTCTGTTAGGAGACCTCTCCTTAAAACATAGGGACTACTTGGTATTGCTATTTTGTGCAATATCAAATTTTGCTTGATACATGTGAGTTTTCTACGGTTGTCATGTTTAGTCACTCTGCATTTTGCTTGCATTTTTCTGTATACTGATAGGACGCTTAGTGTACATGATGTGTGTATGTTTTATTATTATATAACCTGTCGCCACCTACTTTCATTTTGGATGTCGATACTGTGACACTTATTGCCAACATGCGTGCCTTTGCACTCGTTCTATGTGAGTGAACGCTATGAACTCTCTAGACTGACTGGATTGCTGCCTGTCGTCTATGATGTTACTATGATAATATACATGTAGTATATTGACCAGGTTAATTCTGCTGGTCAAACTTTCTCTTATAGTCCAGTGATAATATGGAACTAGTATGTGATTAATGAGGAATGAGGATGAGGATGTGATTACTCATGATTCCAAGTTAATCAGCAGATACTGGCTTCATATATTTTGGATATTGTGTTTTGATACTGGTATTATATTTGATACTTGCTGCTTCAATTACCAATGTCTTCTTTTGATATGAATGTACATAGTATTGGTATCTTTGTCATTGCACCAGTAGCCATGGTAGCAACATGTGTGATTTTATTTTCATGTATCTGTGGTTCTGTGTTCAATTTATTTATTTGTGGATTTTTTTTCCTACCCCCATACTCGACTACTTGGTACATTTAAATACTCACACGGTTGTTCTCGGTTCGTTACTGGAATGTTCTCTTGGTATGACAGGTATTTTGTCGCCTGTCATGTGTGTCTTGACATGGTTAATGTCGTAATATTTGGTCTTATTTTCCTTTTGGTTTTTCCTTTGGTGTTCCGTGCCAGTCTTGGTCTCTCGGGTGCATTGTATGCTTGTTATTTTGTCTTTGTAGGCCTTTATGATCAATGTTAGTTGAGTGGTATGTTTCGGGCGTATGGCCGGAGCTGTCATACGCTTAGGAGGGGGATGATGTACTGTATCACCCAGCATACCATTGCCCTTTAAGAGGTTAGAGAGACCGGCCGGTGGCGCCCCACTTTGTAATGGTTTTGCCATTGTGGCGTTTTGTAGAACTACTTGTTCTGTTACGTGCTGTGTGCGTTTTTTCGACATGTTTTTATTCCGATGATTAAAACCAGTTTAACAACATCCTGCGATTTGATCTTCTCTTCAATCAGATCACGAGGCCGTTGACCAGGAGGCCAATACACACCACCAGGACCTTATGTAATCCTTATGAAAATAACTGAAAGAACACAGCTTTCATATAAAAACACAACTTGTTCTCTTCACACCTGGACTCTGAATCATTGAAATGACGCAAGTCACAAATCACAACAAACCCACATGTTTGATTGTTGACAAATACCATATTTGGGTAATGACATCACCAATCTAATTATAATACTGTAAACTGGCTTCTGATTGGTTGCTTAGGTCGCTAGGCAAATACCACAATGCATTATCCAAGATGGATGGTTTTTAGCAGACAACCAAGGTAACATCATAAAAACCTGCATTTTCTAACAGAATCCAATCAGTTAAAGACTTAATTACTAGTTCAACTGATAAATAAACACATATAGTTCATATAGTTTACATAAACCTACACCACTAGAACCTAAACCAGAACCATCAGTACCAGATAATGTAAAAGAAGGTCTCAGGAAGTTTGCTAATTGGCTTAAGGAACTAGCTAAGAATGCAGCAGCTGCTTTACCTGGAATAATCGGGTATATTGTCTCATTTCTATTGAAAACAGTGGCTAGTGTTGTTGGTTTTCTGACTGAACGCATGATCATAGTATTTTCTATTATCGCTACCTCAATAATGTTAATCAAGTAATACTTCTTAATACGGTGACTCATGATTTTACATTAATAATAAATAGAATGGCAACAGGATATTCATTAGACACTGATAAGAGTACATAAGATTCACTTGGTTTGAAGGCTGATTGACAACATCACATTATCACTCATAACCCATCTTCTGCTGATCCCAAAGAAACACTGTATGTTAGAATACCGACATTGAGAGAGAATACATTCTTTGTACCAAAATCTCTTTATCTTTCTGCTGATGTCACCGTTTCCGGGGATTCCAAAAACAGTGTGGTTAAAGCCGAGGACAGACTACCATCTATTGCTCACCAAGATCAAAAAACAGATGTAGGGTCACCTGGCAAGTCACTCCTGCTGGCCTCAACAACTGTGCGTTCACACCAATGTCAGGCCCAGACAGTTTTAGCTACCGGAAAAGGCAAGAATACATAACTCAGACACCTTCTTCTTTGTGTCTCTCAAATTAGCACAGTCATCAATTAAAAATAATGTGTTTGTTCCATTGAAGGTTACAGTAACAAATTTAAGCACAATGTCCAAATTACTTGCCACTGCTTCAGGATTAATTATGCAGACGTTGTTGTCTTGGTAAATCTATTTCCTTTCATATGTCTTATTATTGAAATATGTTGGACAGAAAATTACTATGCTCTGGAACTTGTTATGATACTCCTTTTCTAAGAGATCAAGAACAAAATGTGTCTTACCACAATTGGTGACACCAGAGATGAGCATGTTATGTGGCCCGTAAATAAATACTTCACCCATTTAAATGAATGTAAATCAAAGTGATGAACAGTATAAAAGGGATTTGTACTACAACCCCGAGAGTCCTGTGGCCTACAGTTCTTTGAGTAAAATTTGGAAACAAGTAAAGGAAGATTGTGTTACTAGTAAAACTAGTAACAAATTTAAGTACAAAGAAGTTAAAACATTTCTAGACACACTACCAACACACCAACTACATAAACCAGCCATTAAGAAATTCACCATCAGAAAGACAGTGGTATCTTACATCGATCAACAGTGGCAAGCTGACTTGGTTGACATGCAGAAATTTGAGAGTAAGAATAAAGGATTCAGATTCATTTTAACAGTCATAGATCTATTCAGTCGTTACTCTTTGGCTGTGGCAGTGAAGAGTAAGAGGGGAAAAGAAATCAGAGATGCATTTAAAGTGATTTTTAAAGAGTCAAAAACTGTTGTGGCGATACCGGAAAAGATTCAGTTTGATGATGGTACTGAATTCTACAAAAAACACTTCAAGCAACTTTTAACAGAAAATGACACAGAATGGTTCTCCACAAAATCTGACAAGAAGGCAGCAGTCGTAGAACAACAGGACTTTGAAGGAAAGGATGTGGAGGTATTTCACTGCTAAGGAGACTGACAAGTGGATCGATGTTCTGGATGACTTAGTCAGTGGCTACAACAACACTTTTCACTCATCAATAGGCATGAAACCAATAGATGCCAGAAAGATGGAAAACGAAGGAGCAGTATGATACAATCTTTATGGTCTTCACCTCAAAGAGACATTTGGTGATCCAAAGTACAAAGTAGGTGACAGAGTGAGAATTTCAAAGTACAAGTCCATTTTCGATAACGGCAACCTACCAAACTTCACTGAGGAAGTATTCCAAATCAAACAGATCATCTTCACTCATCCTATTGCCACAAGATTGAAGATTATCTCAAGGAGGAAAGTCAAGGATATTTCTATGAAGAGGAATTGAGCTATGTTCCTAATCATGACCAACTAGAGTACAAGATAGAGAAGATATTAAGATACAAGACCAGTTAAGGCAAGAAATATGGATTAGTGAAGTGGAAGGGTTATAGTGATAAATTCAATGAATGGTTGCCAGTTTCAGAAATTAAGTCTCTAAAGTTAAAGCTTTAGGGAGTAAATTAAAAGCTTTAGTGAGTAAAGTAAAAGGTTAATTAAATTTTTTTCTATTCAATCAAGCAAGAAATGGAAGGACAAATATTTAACAATAGTTATGGTACGATCAATGTTAATCAGTATCAACCAGTAGTTTCAATACCAAAATTTAAATGTGTTAAATGCTATGTAAAAAAACCTGAAAGTGATTTTGAAAAGAATAAACGTAATAAATTCCTGGATTATTGTAAAGCATGTGGTACGTTAACCAAGAAATACAATAAATGTTATGAAGTTAAATTACTAAGTGATGGTGAGTTCGCTAAAGATAGAAATAGAGGTAGCTGTAGATCATGTTGGAACTCTGGCTACAAATGTTATCTTAATAAGAGTAGTAATAGAGACAGTCATAAAATAAGGGTAGGTTTAAACCGTATTTCTAAAGGCGAGTCAACTTGTAACAACTTGAAATCATCATACTTGAAATCATCAGACAGTTTCTTCAGAAAATGGTTAGAGTACCAGAGGAGTCTATATCCAATAATTGATGAGGAGTTAGATTATGTTTTACCAATCATGGAATTCAAATATTATCCTGAACTGTGTTTCACTTGGTCTAACGTAAGGCCCATGGATAATACAGAAAACAGACAGAAGAGTGCTAAAAGAGACTGGTACCTATTTAAGGAGCAATTAGACAGATCAATTAATTTTATTAACAAAATGATGAATGAAAAATTTTTCGAGCAAAGCTATCATGATCAAAATGTGGTATCAGAGTGGAAAAGAATTATTCACCATTATTTTGGGGATTACATGTACATTGAATTTGAAAATGCTTCTCTACTTAATAAGATATGGCTTTTAAACAACGAAATGTGTTTAAATGGAATAAACATTGAACGTGTTGATTTAATGGGTGAATTAAGTAATAGGATTTTAAGTAATAGTACTCAAGATAATTTATGTACACCAGAAGACCTAGAAAGAACCTTCAGATCAAAGTATTATTTATCTAAATAAATGAATAGAACTTGGAATACACTAAAATACCAAATAATTGAAAAAGTAGATTAGAACAGTTTTACAAAGAGCTAGAGGAACTAGAAAAGAAAGATAAAATATCAAATCATGAATTATCAAATAATAATAAACCAGTAGTAGCCCCAATTGTTGATATCAAACCCATTTTGACTAAACCACCTGTTGTCCCTGCTGTGATTACACACACGGAGGGCATGACTGGTTCTAGATCAATTTGATTAATGACTAGATTATACTAGATCAATTAGACTAATGCTGCTGTTGATTCTAGCTTTTCACATTAATTCAATGGAAGACAGAAGTAGGCTTTATCCAGATTTAAATCACCACGATATGAGTAATCAAAATAATGAGTAATCAAAATATGATTGATACACATAATAATCAGCCTATTGTGAAGAAGTCCGACTTTAACCCTCAAGGTTTCAGAATTAATCAAATAAATGAAGTTAAAAAGTTCTTTGAATCTGAGATTGAATGCAGACCAAAAACATTTATGAAATACAAGAAAGCTTTTGATGTGATTACTTGGTTTAACCATGCCCTAAATCTAACAAGTGTGGCTACTGGTTCTGCTGGTATTTCAGCAGTAGCAGGAGTCATCACTGCTCCAACAGGTTTTGCTTTGGGTGGTGTGACAATAGCAAGTGGCCTTGTTTCATCACTACTTAGTTTTTAGAAGAAGAACATACTTAGGAAAATTGAAATGCATGAGAAGATATCACAATTAGCCATTTCCAAACTTAACACAATCAATGATTTGATCAGTAAAGCATTAACAGATTCGTTCATATCTACAGAGGAATTTAGTTTAATCCTCAAGGAGAAGGAGAAGTACATTTCCTTGAAGAATGCCATTGGAAATAAATAAAAGGAGGCTAGTTCTGATAACAGTTTTGACGTAGAAACGCTTAAGAAGACTTTTTTAGAGGAAGGGAAAAAACTAGCACAGACAGAGATGTTAGAGATATTAAAAAGCAAGTAATAGATCATCATTATTATCATTATTTTAATGTACAACAAACATTGCCTTCATATATTGAAGCCTCAGCGCCACCTTATTCACTTTGAAAATAATAAAAATGTATTAAGTAAATGAATACTATTGAAAGGATGTACAAATTCATTCCTTTAATAGAGTACTTTAGTTTAGACAGTATTGAAGACCAGGAGTTAAAAAATATATCTAATTATTTGATGGTTCATGATACTTATGATACTCCTGATACAGCAGTACATCCACCTATGAAACAGTGTGACATAAGTACAGAATCTAATGTTGAAATATGTCGTAATTGTAAGAGATGGACATTGTATGAGTATATTAGAAACTTGAACCCAACAAAATACACAACTAAAACTATTAAGTACAGGTTTTGTACCTCTTGTAATGCTGTTGCTTATGATGATGACTTCAAAAGTCTAGAGATTAGTATTGAGAATAAAACATGTTACTTTGACACCATACTTAGAAGGCTTGGACAAAGACGTCTATCAGAAAAAGTAGTAAATTATCTAAAAGAGTACATTGAGTATGATTTAAAAGGATACTTCTCTAGTCCTAGAAAATGGCTTAGCAAGGAAAGGTATGAATAGACAGTTCAGTCATCATTAAAAAAGGTATTACTTACTCTACCTTGTAAGTTAGTTTCAAATATTGAGTCAATGGTATTTCAATTTCACTGCGGAGAGATTGATTGGCATTTAGAAACAGAATTCATTAACCGTGCTATTGGTAACACTTACTTAACTGATGAGAATTTTAATGATCTAAGGTTAGTTTTCTTTGCTTTCATAAGATACCTACATTACTGTGGGTTTAAGGTCTCCATTAATTACAAACTGTTCTTACATCAAGCCTTTAAAATGATGGACATCGATTATGTTGTATTTAACCCTTATTTAACATCCAAGGATAGAATTAGTGATTTGGATGATTTATGGTATGATTTCATTAAAAGTATTTTCTTCCAGAATTACAGGTCAGATAAGGAAGATGACGATAGCTTAACTCTAGCTAGTGAACCCATACTTGCTGCTATGGTAGACAAAGAGTTATCATTCATGGGTAGAACTAATACTATTCCATGTAACATAGAATGCCAAAAACGTCTTAGAACTTCACTGTTAAAAGAATACTAAAAAGTTGTTGTTGTTTTTTTTAAAGTTAAAAAAGTTAAAAGAATAAGTAACATTATTTTTCTCTACAAATAAATGGAGTCAAGTGTTATTGAGCAACAGATGAAACAGATCGGTGTTCTTAGTCAACCTCTTAGTTATCAACTAGAGCAAACCAGTGCTCAACTAGGGCAACAAAAAACAACTAATTTTCAACTAGGTTCTAACAAGAATTTAACTACTCAAGGTCTAGTTAACACTGGTAGTCAAGGTGTAGTTAATTCTAGTCAAGGTCTAGTTAATTATAGTTGTCAAGTAGGTTCAACTAGCCCTCAACCCGGTTCAACTAGCCCTCAACTAAATTCCAACTACTTGACTGAAAATGGTCTTAAAGCCAAACAAGACCTTGAGATTTTAGTAGCAACAGGTAAAAGTCAGGATTTCTTTAACAAACAACTAACATTTAATGACTTAGATGTTATGTCAGAGAAGGAAATCATTAAATACCATAGACTCTACCAGACGAAGATGTATGCTAGACGATTCTTTAGGTGAGACAGTACTTAAGGCTTACACTGAATTAACAAAGTTGTTCCTACCTGTTGATGATGAGGAATAACTTTACAATGATCTTAGAAACGATTATTTAGTAACTAATGAGTTGGACAAATGGTTAGGATGGGTAAGTCTGAGGATGGGGGCACTAACTGCCCTTGCTTCAACTTCCCTCATTACATTAGGACACTGCCATGGGGAATCACCAATAAAGGTTAATGATGATAACATTGACACAAATAGTGACATAATTAATTCCAGTAACATAAATGGAGATTGACTCAAGTTACAAGTAATACAGATGATACTAAACCGATATCAACTAAGAAGGTTAGAACCGATAAACAATTAGCATGGTCTAGAGAGTTGGGTAAAAGGTCTCAGGAATTTAAGAGAAATAAAAACGAAATGACAACATTCATAGAACCTAAACCTAAACTAGAACCTGAACCTGAACCTGAAGAAGAGGTAAATAATATTACTAGTAATGAAGAAACATAAAATAGAAGTTCATTATCTCGTACAACCTACATCTATGTAGGTGTAGGTGTAGTTATTTTGGTTAGTTTAATTTACTTCAATTATTTTGTTAAGAAAACTAATAAGAAGCCTGTAGTTAAGGAACCGACTATGAATGAAACAAATAAACAAGATACTACTACTTCTAATAAACAAGCTAAAAGTTCTAGTAATAGTACTTGTGTTAAACCATCTATTCCTTTAATGGAATGATTTCCTCATAAGTTATGACTTCATTATCACTTACATTAATACAAGGATTTAACTCTATTAAGAATTCAAGAACAATAGGCATTCCTCTGAAATTACGATTTTACTATCAGCCTCAATATTTATTTCAAATTTGATATGATTAGTACATTTGTTAACTTCTTTAGTACAGTTAAGTTCATACCTTTGAAGCTTAATCTGATCACCATCCTATACGGTATCTGCCCATTTCGACTTAACCTTATTCGCCTTATCCAATTTTGCCTTCTCCCATTTAGCCTTCTCCTAACTTGCCTTTTCTCAATTCGCCTTCTACGATTTCGCCATCGTCTTATCTCGCCTTTGTTCCAATTGGCCTTCTTCCTAACTCGCCTTCCAGTCATCTTGCCTCATCCTAGTTTGCCTTTTCTTATTTCGCCTTTGTCCTATTCTGCCTTGGTTCCATCCTGCCTTATCTCATCTTGCCTTTTCTTGATTGACCTTTGTGTCAATTCGCCTTCTTCCCATTTTGCCTTCTCCTGTTTCGCCATATCTCACCTCGCCTTTTATCAATCCGCCTTCGTTAAGCAAGGGGTCTATTATTCGCAGGGGGGGGGGGGCAGTGTTTTGAGTAGTTTAATGATTCTGTTCAAAAAAACTTTGGGACTTGTATTATCTCATGCTAAGTTATAGCATTGCTGTGAATGAAGAACATCAAACATACCAAAACCATCTAAAGGGAACACTGCGTGGGACGTTCTTGAGAGCTAACTCGTTCTGTGAGAAGGCCTCATAATTCCCCAATGATCAAAGGACTACATCTTCCAGATTGCTGGATTTGAGTAGGCCTATTGACCATAGTCCATAATAAAGAACTTCAGAAGCACTCACACTTTGAATGATCAATAAAATACTTAGCACCCCCATCCCTCCTATATAGTACCAGGTCACAAGTCTTACTCATCAAATAATGCCAAAACACTATGCCAAAATATTTCCATGAAAGACTTGGAAAACTCTAAGATTTGACAATCATGGGTAAAGAATACTAAGTTGGTTTTGGAGATACATGAAAGCTTTCATGTACATGGTTCAGAAGTTATGAAGATTTGAAAATATTGGTAATTAAGCAACAGCCTTGGGTAGGGTACCAACACATAATTCGTGGAAACACTCTTATATGAAAGACTGGCCCCACAAACATGGGTAAAAGAGACAAAAGTCTTTTGTAATACGGTATGTAATGTAATATGACTATAATGGCTGAGAAGTTATCTACACTTTTAATTTTGGCAATGTCCACCGGGTTTTGGTTGGGGGTACCCCCGAATGGACCCTAGAAGCCCTTCAACACTGTTGAAGACACTTTCATATGAAAGATTGACTCAACAAACATGGGTAAAGAGACCAAGTTTGTTGCAAAGTAGGAAGAAGGCGAAATGGGAAGAAGGCGAAATAATACAAAGGCGGGGCGGGTAAAGGTGAGATAGGATGAAGGTGAATTAGGACAAAGGTAAATTAGGACAAGGTGAAATAGGAGAAGGCAGATTAAGACAATGGCAAACTGAGACGAAGGCAAGAATGGATAAGGCAACTTGTGATAAGGCAAGATAAAACAGAGGCAAAATAGCACAAGGCGAAAAATGAAAAGGCGAAAAAAGACAAAGGCAAGATAGAATAAGGCGGATTGGGAAGAGGCAAAATTGGAAAAGGCGAAATAGGAGAAGGCGAAATGTATATTTTTTAAAGGCAAAATGGGAAAAGGCGAAAAAAGACAAGGCGAAATGGGCATGAACCTCCTATACAGGTATGATACAAAAAATATCTGAAGGTCTGTTGTTGAAGAGTGTTTTACTTTTATCAACCAGATTTGATTTTAATAAAATATAAGAATGGTAAAAAAGAATAGGTCTGGTAGTGTAGTATTTCCTTTATTTGTAAACTTTCCTTTTATAAATCCCATCAACTTAAGTAACAATTTTTTTTCATTTAATGAGAATTTGTTATCCTCTGTAAGTTCAATTATTATGTAATTGTTGTTATCACAGTTTTTTTACATGTTTAATTTGTTTATTATTAATTTCGTTTTGAATTTTATCACAAAACTCACTTAAACTAAAATGTTTTTCAAAGAATTCATCATTTTCATACTCTGGTATGAAATCCGATGTCCACCAAGAGTTGTAAAAGGTTATTGTCTTTAAAGTAATGGATTTTATGTTTATTTTATTTTGGTAAGTAGTACTCAAATGATGCTTCCTCACAGTTCGATTCCTGTATTATGAAGTCCATTGTATTTATCTGTATTTAAAAATTTGAAAATACTTAACTCTAATCTACATCCCGAATGATACCGTAGTAATCCCATCCTAGTATGAATCTCTGTCATCAAAAGGACTAAGACTTTTCTTATTTACTTCTTCTAGATACATCTGGTGTTTATCTGATATCAAGTGTCTCATCTTATGATTAAATGACTTACTATTCTCTAGACAGTCAAAGTAATCATTGAATGCAATATTTCCCTTTACTGCATTCTTTCCAATACCTTATAATTTCTTAGTGACTGAATAAGATTATGTTTCTTTGATCGAGTCTTCGAACTTCGCTCCTGACACTTTTTCATGTTCTCTGGACATAGTCATAGTCTTGGTCTAGGAAACATTCAAAGAACAATATAGAAGACCAGCTTTTGTTGTATCCCCCCCCCCCACCCCGGGCTTGGGGGTCGTGGGGGGCAGGGTCGCAGGGGGCATGATTCGGATCATTGCTGATAAATGCTAAAAAAAACTCTTTTCAATTACCAGCTTGTTTGTTGAATTAATTAGGCAGATGTATGCCACAGCTTGAAGCAGGGTGTGATGTGGAGGGCTACCTGGCACTTAGGGCATTGGACTGATGACTCCGGCCTGGGAGGAGCACGTGGAAGGTCGTGGTTCACAACATATGGATTTGGATCCTTCCGACATTTGTGCACAAATGCGCAACTTCCTACGTCTCTTCACCCCAGGTGTAGCATCCTGAAAAGGAAGATCTTCAGGCCAATGCTCAGAGTAGCTTGCCTCCAGCCTCACAGCATCTCCTGCATCAGATAATCAGAGGTTCAGGGCTTGCACTTTGATAATCCATCTGATCGTCTTCATCGTCGCTATCTCCCCCAAAATCATCTTCAGAATCCATATGCATAAAAATCTGGGCTATCTCATCAGTTTCCATCTTTTCTGAAAAGAATACCAGTAAGTGTTTTCTAACAAATCCACTTTGATTTGGCTCACAAAATACCTGCAGGGACAAGTGCATTTTGATGATGAAAAACATTACAATATATATGTCCTGTTATACTTCAGGGTTTGGGCCACTCCAACAAAAAGGTACCTGAAGCCTTCAAACACCCATACCTTTGCAAATCACAATCCTCAGGATGCATTTGAGATCACTGAGAAATGCCTAAAACATGCAAGAGAGCAAAATATAGTGTACAAATCGTATAATCTGATGAAGAAGGGAGGCTGCATAGCATATGCCTGAACCTTTCAGCACGTGGCCTCCCAAAAACATCACTAAAACCACTCAAATCCTAGCTAAAACTGGCAATCAATGTATTTCTGAGACTTCAGGACTTAAAACTACGTGTTAGTAACAGTTACATGTGTAAATAGGGCTTTTACCTATGGCTAGCAAAATCGAAAACCAGGAACAAATATCACACCATGCACGTGGTAAGATGCCCGACCAAAAGGTCAATACCAGCTCCCAAACCGCCAATATAAGGTGTCAAAATTTGTATAGATGGCGATACAATCTACGAAGCAGACAGTGTGCTCGTATTTTATCCCTAGTACACATATTAGGCTCTACAAGCATTTGAATCGGGGAAGATAGGGTCCCGGACATGGCCGGGAGCGGCCGTCAACTGTTGGGAACGCAACCCGGCCATGCTCGGGAGCAGACGCGAAAGAGTTAAAATAACCCGGCACCTTCTTCTTGTTAGTGTCATAGAGAGGATGATCCTTGGGATAGTTACTGAAGTCAAAGTGGTCCTTTAACCCTTTGAGGTCTTTAGTTAAGTCATCAGTATTAATTTTCAATACAAAGGAATCTGTATAAAGATACCGTAGTTGCAGGTTCTTCTCACCAAAATAAGGTTGAAGCACCTCATAGTAAAATTCATACATTAATAATTTAAGCAATGCAAGTACTGTAGCTCCTATGTAAATTGGCTTGTTAAATTTCATTGATGTTTTCCTCATACTAATAGCAGCATTATGTTCGTCAAATATGCATATTGATGAAAACCTGGGATTGGCCATTACACTCCTGGCTCTTTCACCTTCTGTTACCAACTCAATCTCCATCCTGTTCCTTATGTTCTCACAGGTCTTACCGTAGAAAGCATTATTCATCAGTTTAAAATAATCTTTCTCAAAATCAGTCTTAGAATCCATCCTCCTTTTAGTATTAAAGTCAATGTATGTCGCCAACCACTTAGACTGTTTAAAGCTGATCACAGAATGAACCTTCTTAAGTACCATTCCGTGCTTGAGGTAAAACTGTAGCATCCTGTATTGCACTATGTAGTTGGTCTTATCCTTTTGTGTACGTATCAGTTTCTCTACATTTGATCTTATCATCACCCAGTAACGCTTTGAAGTAGCTTGAAATAGTTTGAAGTCTGTAGTATCAGGGAACATCTGTCTCGTTATTTTGAAGTCACCGTCTACCATTGATTTTGTAATGTTATCTAAACCGGACTGTAGAAATTTGTATGAGTCTAAGAAGTTTCTTATTTTGAGGTAATTTAGTCATTAAATCTTTAATGAATAGGTGAGAATCATGATTACTTAGATTGTGAAAAAACACTGGAACGAACAACTTTTCATTCAGATTGCAAGAGCTGTGAGCAGCACCTCTAAAACTACCACTGTAGTGATCATGGTCCTTGCCCTTATCATACCCTAGCAACTGATTGCAGTAGTAACAGTATGTTTCTTTGTGGTACCTCTCACAGTCTACATCTGTCATTGTTAGAGGAAAGTTACTGTTCAATAAATTAGAGAATTGTTCTTCCATTTTGATAAGCCAATTACAGAACACATCTACAACATCAGAGCCTCTATGACTTAAATACTGATTATTGTAAAGGTATTGGTAATCAGAATTAACATAAACTCCAACTGCTGATGCGTTCGGTTTAAAAAGTTTTTTACTAGTACTCTCTACTGATACTACAGGTATGTTTATTCATTCAAAATCTGTATAGATAACAAAATGAACTCTATTCTTTATTAAATGTTTTTCAAACTTAAGTTGAGACAATTTACTGTTTGGTTCTGGCAAACTAATCTTACAATATTCATGTTCATTACATTTCTTCTTATGATTCTCAAGTGTAGATTTACGATAAAAGTAATTCATGCATCTCCTACAGAGATACACAGTATGAGTGCCATTCCTGAAGAACATATTGATGTCAGTTATGCACAAGAAATGACCCTTGAAATAAAGAATATCAATTACGTCATCGTCATCATAATTCTCACCATTCCCAGACAGGTAGAAATGTTCTAATTTTGCTTCACGTATGTTTTTAGCAGTTTCGTTCTGTAACTTGAACATATTAATCTTGAGATTGTTATCACTCTCGATCTTAGGGATATCCTTTTGAATAAATACAGGAAATGAGTTGATCTTAATCTCATTTTCATACATCTTGTAGGGGTTAATTTCTGTAGCATTAAAACTTGTTTGCCCCTCACACGAAATGCTGTTGTGGTATTTAGTGGCCAGTAGGCTCCAGAGTAAACACTTCTGATCATTTGTTTCCACATTTATTACATTTTTAGTGTTAAAAGGTAATCTAATGTAATGACCACCTTTGCACCTCTTGTAGGAACAGATCTCACCGGTTCTTAGGTCTCTTCACTGGCTCCCGGTGAAGCAGCGTGTCATTTTCAAGGTCCTCCTGATGTGTTTCAAGGTGGTCCGGGGTTATGCACCTGCATACCTGAGCCTCAAACATGTTGAGAGGCAGCGTGTCACCAGGTCATCTAATGACACGTCATTGGCGTGTATGCGGATAAAGACAAGATTCGGTGACCGCTGCTTCTCATCATGTGGTCCCCGGTTGTGGAATGCCCTACCGGAGCACATCAGGGGGGCGGACGCGCTGCTTGCTTTTAAACGACTCCTAAAATCCTGGCTGTTCGAGGAAGCATTTCTTGGTGGGGAGGTAGCGCCTTGAGCAGGTTTACCTGGAGTTTGGCGCTCTATAAGACATTGTTGATTGATTGATTGATTGATTGTCATGTCACAGGACTCTGTTATGTTAAGAGACAAGCCACTTATTTGAAAGTATCTCTCCTCAATCTGTGCTTTAATGTAATTAAGCTGGTTTGTTACTGCATATATTGCCTGATTCCTTGAAATTATGCTTTCCATTGGAGACTGAATGGGGTGGGTAACTGTATCAACTTGCTGATCCAAGCTCTGCTCTACGGTCTTAGGTCTGTTGAACTGGGCGAAAACTGATATGCTTATTTTATGGTGGTAATCATTGAGCTTAAAAAGTACTTCCTCTAATTTCTCCCTGTATTCAAAAACCTGTTTCGCTTCTCTATCAATATTCACTCTAATGGTAACAACAGGCTTGCCAAATTCCTTTGCCAACTCAATTCCTTTAAATTTATTGATGTCATCAAGCTCACCAGTCTCAAAGGAAAGCTTTTTATTTACTTTAGGGATTAGTAATAGAATAGAAGGTACGTGTACCATTGATTTATTTAATTGCCCCTTCGTCTTCCTGTGAGCTGCCATATTGCTGTATGCAATAGATTGATTGCACGTTGGGCAATTAATCTTTTGGTTTTTATCACTCATTATTTAGATTAAAAATTTTTATTAAATTTCACTTACATGTACAACTGACATACCAGGTAGTTCATAGATTAAATTATTTTATTAAATTTCAATTACTCAAATGCACAGCTGACATACCAGGAAGTTCAGACAATCATTCACTCGAGTGAGTCACACGGATTGCATGAATCAGGTGTGTGGTTGTTATTAAATACCAGTGTACAGACTTTACAGACTTTACATGTTGTAATAAGTCTAAAGTAATAGGAAAATGCATGCTAGGTTATTTCGGGTTTTTATTGAAAATAAGGCAACTTCAATTAGGGTATGCATAGTATGCATACCCTAATTAATAGGTTTTGGCCTTATTTTTCAACTACAAAGGTCGTAGATTCGTGGATCGCATTTTCCTATTACTCAGAACCGGGCGCTCTCTCCGTGTATCTACATAAAGGCGATGGTCGTGGCGGACACCTTGATGCTCATTCAGCATGCGGTTTTTCGCCCAGTAGTTTGAGTTGGGACAAGCCGATGAAGACCTAGGAGAGACATTTTCCAGGTAGGCACAGTCTAGCGAAAAAAACTGTCGGCACAAAAAACGATGATCTGAATGATATCTTCCTTGGGACGTCATTTTCGCCATCATGACCAACCAGTTTTTGGCGCCAAGCCCAGTCCTCCCCCCTCACTCAGTAAACTCAAGGGGAGGGGCAAAATTTTCTGTTCGGATCCTTGGTTTTGCCGATCCACCGTCGTTGTGCGTATATCCATACTTCACCGCCGATAAACTCCCCTCCCCCCGCTCGACCGTCAGAAGGGCTGTTACTTTATCAGTAGTCTCCCTGCATTCCCTCCTTTTCCCACCCGTCCCTGTCGCGACAACACTAACATTACACTGACTCATGTTTGTCTCACGAGAAAGGCACTGAATGCCATCATAATGGAAGACCTGGTGTTCTATGAGTAACGGTTCCAGGGATGCTGACCTAACCCAAATGCTGAGTTCATGTTGTAAAGGAGAAGGGTAAGGTTGGCACTATTAATTTAGGCCTCATTCAATTACTTTGTGTCGAGCAAATTGATTGGCCGCCCGTTTATGAAAGTTCGTCCGACGGATTTCCTGGCCCTTTGTGTCGGCGGTGAAAGGAGGAGACTTTAGGACTGATATTCACCGCCGATAAGGCGGCATGGACATGAAGTAGATTGTTTGTCTTTTGTTATTTTCATTTTATTACTGTCACTCGATTTGCCAGTGCGCTTTTACTGCGCTACCGATGCCTTGGGTACATCAGCGTCTTTTTATTTGAACATCACCCGCATCGCCGATGCAGTTTTGAAAGTGTCGAAAGATCGTATCAGCGTCATTCCCTCCGCTTATACCGCCGATGCAGTTCTCTGACTCTGAGCCACATCGTCCGGGCAGGAATGTTGCCCGTCGCGTGCGGTAGAATGCCTTCCCATAGGTCGAACCGCGCACGTTCATCTGCGTCGTCTTTCGCCATTCGGTACCGTCGCCGCAGGTAGAGATGACGTCGACGTCAATGTCGTTTGTGTTGAGCCTGTATCTGTTGATGGTGCCGATGATCATAGCCGCACCGGGACCGTCGTATGACAAATCCTTACCAGTCGAGTCCTCGGAACCTGTACTCGTTTCATCCGTTTCTGCCCTCTCGATGGTTGTGGCTCCGCCTCGTGTATGTTCCGCACCATAGCTTAGTGTCGTACCAGAACCAAGGAATCCAGCAGTTAATGTGGCACTGACTTGGAGCGAAGTAGCCCAGTTGTAATCACGACCATTTGCTATGGTAAAAGCCGCAGTTCGGGTTACGGAGTCGGTTCTGTATAATTTGAGCGTTGACGTATCTTTACTGCAGGTCTGGTCAGCATTGATTCCTATCATGGTCTCTCCCTCATCGACGGTTTCAATGGGGTTTACAACTTCGAGCTTCCTTACCTGACAACCGACGTACAAACAGGTATTGATGCTCCATAAGCGGTCGCTGAAAAGAGGGAGAATGCCAATCCAGAAATTGCGCTGAGTAGGATAACGAGGCGTTACGTATAGGAGGCAGGATAGAACTGTTCTCTCCTCAGAGCAAGATGACAGTATAAAATGTGTCTGGAGATTTAGAGACCTTAGCAATGTACCCAATTAATTTATTACGCTTATCAGTTAATCACATACTCGCGTATATTCCTCTCCATCTATTTATTTTGCAAAAACACGAGTTTAGTACAAGAAAATGAACCGAGAGCGAGAAATCGGCTATTGTTAATTTTGCGCATATTAATTCAAATATGACGTCACTGCTCTCCGATTGGCTAATGTGTTGTAATGTCTCCGGCTAGCCAAACAGCGTAGAAATGTGTATCTGTTTGGCAAGCCGGGCATGCCAAACTGTGCTGATTGTCAGTGCTGTTCGGCAAGCGGCTCTCCAAACAGGGCAAAAATGATCCCCGTTCGGTGAACGGCTTGCCTAATATACCCGGCCTCGATTTTTAAGACCAGATGTGCAGACTGACATGCCAAATTGATCCAATTAGTAAAAAAGTATGACAAAACTGCTTGTTTATTACACACTACCCGAATACACTGTGAATGTGTGATTTACTAATGCGTATGCGTACGGGTGGGGGGGGGGGGGGGGGGGGTGGTTGTTACGGTCAGAGCATACAAGGTGTGTTTAAGGGGAAGGGGATCAGAAAAATTGGTGGTTGGGGAAAAAATACTTTATGGATGGCCCTTTTCCAGCCCAGTGTATAAAATAATGTGACAAATATGCATTGAAACCTCCCTTAGAAGTCACCTCTCTATTATGGACAGCACTTGTCAGTCCAGATGATGTCCTAAAAAGAGAGGTTCTAGTGGACGCTAGTTTTTGTCCTAAATTGGTTGTTTATTTTCAAAGTTACCTCTTTATTATGGACAGCACTTGTCAGTCCCGTGGGTGTCCTAAGTAAAGAGGGGCTAGTGGACACTAGTTTTGGTCCTAAATTGGTTGTTTCCATTCAAAGTTACCTCTCTATTAAGGACAGCACTTCTCAGTTCGGTGGGTGTCCTCAGTAGAGAGTTTCTACTGTAGTTCGTACTCACCCTCTGTTGCCCTGTTCCAATTTTTCCACCGGGATGAACGAGGTGAGTCCGTACATCGCTCGATCGACCTGAAAGTCTTTTACCATGGTTTCACCCCACTTGTTGATGTCACGCTCGGTTCTACATTCAGTCGCAGGTTTCGTATTGAGCTAAAAGACGTTGTTGGTTGTGAGATTCAAAACCCTAGCCAATTAACTACTTAGGTGGTGGCGTAGTCCGTCGGCTATATATGTCACACCAGCATTCGACCTTACGAGAATCTGTTGTAGCAGGAAATTCACCATAACATTTTTACGGATGCGGAATTTCTTTCACAGAGGCTTTAAACCCTTTCTTCTGGAGACAAAGGCATGACATTTTCTTAGATGAATACCTAGTTCATAAACTATATGATTAGTGAAAGAAAATCCCTATGCCTTCATAAATGAGTGGTCATGTAATACATTGCGTACATTTCAAATATTGTAGTTCCTTGGTAAATAACCTGGGAACGGAAAAACCGCCTAGGTGTGCGACGTATAGCTGTATGTGATTTAAATGACTGCGACAAGGCCACGTCCTTATGCCTGGTTGAGCAGTTGGGCGACAAATGAGCTGGCTACAAAGCAGGACCAAAGATATTGAAGTGTACTTGCCTTACAGCATTTGTAAGTCCAGATCCTTCCCTTACCACCGTTGTAACGAGACTTAACACCGGTTATAACTGGCTTGACTTTTGGATTCATGAGTGTATCAAGATCATCACCCTCATCATTGCCGCAGTAGAAGACAATGCTGCCTTCTTGTTCGACTATATCTTCGCTCCAAATACAATCTTCTCCCACGAATCCTTCCGTACAACCGTACTCCCATTTTCTGTCGTTTCTACCATTGTATTGGCTGTTCATCCTGTTCAGGTGATGGAGACTTGGACATTCGAATTCGAAATCACTTTCGTAGGAAGTCCATTTGGCCGTGCTGCTCTGCATGCAGCTGGCGATTACCGCCAGGAGAACTGGTTTGACTATCATAGTGTGGCTTCCTAGAACAGGGAAAAGTTCGCTGTCAATAAAGTATACAATTCACAATCATAGTGTGACTTCCAAGAACAAGGCATAAAGTACGCTATTAATAAAGTATACAATACACAATCATTGTGTGGTTTCCAAGAAAAAGGAATAAAGTATGCTATCAATCAAGTATACAATATTATTTTGAATCATAGTGTGGCTTCCTAGAAAAGGGAATAAACTACGCTGTCAACAAAGTATAGAATACTCAATCGTAGTGTGGCTTCAAACAACCTGGAAAAAGTGTGCCATCCACACACCCCTAGCTAGCATTTCAAGAGGGCTGCAGCGCCATGCCTTAAAAAACAATTTTGAAATGCGCCTTGCCGCTAAAATATGTTTCTTGCCACGCCATGCCCTCCTTTTTTACCACCCTGCCTAAACTAGCTCATTTTATGAGCCTATAATCTGTGCCATTTGAAGCGAGTCTCAATCCCCAGTTTGGCCTTAATATGTAACATATACCTCCCACTGGTAAACCTGTAGACCGGTGCAACCTGCGCAGGGTCGGGCCATCGGCGACTAAACCGTTACCCCCACCAGAGTCCTTGACTTTGGTGTGGTGGGTGGCTAGACACCCAGATGGAACTAAAAACCATATCCATCTTAAGGGCGGATGAGCTTATTGAGCCAACGGCCATCTAGCAATTCCTGGAGAGGAGATGGGCACCACCAGGGATTATCCGGCCTAAGAAACGACCATGACTAAGACGAAAAAGGTAACCAAACCAGATCGGACGAGGCCCGGGTGAACAACGTCCGCGCGCACCACTACTAGCCAGGGTGGTGGCGATAAGTGTGATACTGGCGAAAACGTCATGAAACTAAGAAGAAGACCGTTCATAGCAGGCACGTGGAACGTAAGAACACTAAACGCTGACAGTAAGATCGAGCAGCTAGAACACGAGCTACAACGTTACACCTGGAACATCATAGGGATAGCTGAGGCAAGACTCACTGGAGTTGGGGAGTCAAGAACAGCTGATGGCAACCAGCTCTACCATAGTGGACAAGACAAGAGACATGTAAATGGGACAGCCTTCCTGATCCACAAAGCTACAGCAGGCTCAGTGATGGAGTTCAGACCGATCTCGGACCGTGTCATCTTCATCAGGCTGAGTGCCAAACCTTTTAACCTCTCAGTCATGCAGATCTATGCCCCAACGACGGATGCAACTGACGATCAGTTAAACAGCTTCTATGATGCAGTTACATCAACCTGGCAAGGACTCCCGAGGCAGGATATCCATCTCCTTATGGGAGACTGGAACGCTAAGATTGGTCCAGATGCATACGATCAGTGGAAAGGCACGATTGGCAGACACGGACTGGGCGTCACCAACGACCGAGGTTTACGGCTTCTCGAATTTGCTCAATTCCATGAGCTAACCATCGTCAACACGTTCCAAGCAGGGAAGCAGAGTCGCAAGGCAACTTGGCACTCCCCCAATGGCAAAACCCACAACCTGATAGTCTACATCATGGTGGATAACAGATTCCGCAGCAGCATCAACCTCTCCAAAACAAGGACCTTCCCGGGGGCTGACATTGGCAGCGACCACGACCTAGTGATGACGGCGCTGACCCTCCGATTGAAAAACATCGAGAAGAAGAAGAGTACGAGAGTGTGCTACGACCTCAACAAGCTCAAGGACAGCAACATCCTAGATCAGTTCCAAGTCGAGATTGATGGCCGATTTGCCCCGCTGCTGACAATGCAGTTGGAACCCGAGGACTTCCAGCAACAAGTGGAAGAGAACTTGCGGGAGGCGGCCGAGAAGATCCTAGGGAAGAGACGTCAGAGGAAACAGAAAAGCTGGATCACAGACTCCATCCTCCAAAAGTGTGATGAGAGACGAAAACTGAAACAAACCATGTTCAACTCACCCCAGGAGAGCGAGGCCTACCGAGCTATCAACAAGGAGGTCAAAAAAGAAGTAGGCAAGGCCAAGGAGACCTGGATCCAACAGAAATGTGACAGCATCGAGTCTAGTCTGAGGGCAAACAACACTAAAGTAGCGTACGACACTGTAAAAGAGCTCACCCAGCAGAAGTCGAGCCGGATAAGTTGCATTGAAGACGCCAATGGGACCCTACTCTCCGAGAAGCCAGCCATTGCAAAGAGATGGCACGAGTACTGCTCCGAGCTGTATAACTATCAGATATCGGCTGAGCAAGAAGTCCTCCAAGAGCTAAAGGACCAGACAGCGGACCAGGTTGAAGAGGAATATGATATCCTGGAGAGCGAAGTGGAGGCTGCCCTGAAGAGTCTCAAACATGGCAAGTCCCCAGGATTTGACAACATCCCCGCAGAACTCCTCGCAAATGGAGGAGAGTCAGTGGTAAAAGCGTACACCAGAATCTGCAACCATGTGTTCAAGACAGGGAACTGGCCTAATGACTGGACAACATCGATTGTTGTACCTCTGCCCAAGAAGGGGAACCTGCGGAAATGTAACAACTACAGGACCATAAGCTTGATAAGCCACCCAAACAATATTCTCCTGAAGGTCATCCTCAACCGGCTGCGACCACAATCAGAGGCCATCCTATCTGAGGAGCAAGCCGGTTTCCGCAAAGGCAGCTCCACAACAGAGCAAATATATTCAACCTCAGGGTGCTGTGTGAGAAGCATAGGCAGCTTGGAAAACCAGTGTACCACAACTTCATCGACTACAAGAAATGCTTCGATCGTATCTGGCAGGAAGGTTTATGGGCAGTTCTGAGGAAGTACAACATCAGCCCTGGTATCATCAAGTCCATAGAGGCACTGTACGCAATAGCGAGGAGCATGGTTCGAGTAGGAGAAGATTTCAGCGAGTGATTCCCCACCTCGGTAGGAGCAAGGCAAGGTTGCCTCCTGTCACCAACCCTGTGCAACATCTTCCTCGAGAACATTATGGCAGAGTCGCGCGTCGAACTGGAGTCACCTTTGACAATATCGGGTCGAACGACCAGCGATCTGAGGTTCGCCGATGACATCGATCTCCTACACGGCTCAGCCAGTGACCAAATCCACCACTCACAGAAGGTTGACAAAACCAGTGGCAGATATGGCATGGAAATTAGCCTAGAGAAGACAAAGACAATGGCATCCAGCGGAGGTGAACCGATTGACGTGTGCCTCAGAGACTACCATCTGGAACAAGTGGCAGAGTTCATCTATCTAGGAGCCAGACAAACAGAGGACGGTACGTCCGTCAAGGAGGTGAAGACAGGCATAGCCAAAGCTGCAGCTGCCTTAGCCAGACTGAAGATAATTTGGCGCGACAGAAACATCGCAATGACGTCAAAACTCCACCTTCTAAGATCCTTGGTGATCTCAGTCTTCTTGTATGCAGCAGAATCCTGGACCATGAACAGCGAGATCGAGAAGCGGATCAACGCGTTTGAAATGAACTGTCACAGGAGACTGCTCGGCATACACTATACCACCCACACCACCAACATCCGAGTAAGAGAGCTGGTCATCCAGTACATCGGGCGCCATGATAGCCTCCTAACCATTGCCAAGAAGAGAAAGCTGAGGTGGTTCGGCCACGTCACCAGAGCCAAGGGAATGCTAGCCAATACCATCCTGCAGGGCACTGTAGAGGGGAACCGATGACGCGGCCGACCAAAGAGAATTTGGATGGACGATGTGAAGGACTGGACCGGAAGGAAGACCAGTGACCTAATCCGCCTCGCGGAAGACAGAACCATATGGTCCCGAATCGTCGATAAAACAGGGTCGCCCCAATGGCCGCATGGCTGCGGATATGATGATGATGATGATGACCTTCCATCTGCCACGTGAGGTTAGGCGTAGTTGTGCGAGTGTCAATTATGCTCGTTCAAATTCGAGGCCATATAGTGAAAAAATAGCAGAGATGACCCATGTTTTCACATTAAATGAAAAACTAGATGCATTTGGCTATCTGCCGGTGGTAATGGCATTCCCAAATCATTCATTTTGAACCGATTGAGGCCGTTTGAATATCACACACATCATGCCATTTCTTTGTCAATTATTTACAATTTTCAGGATCCAAGTGGTGTCAAAGGTGTCGCGACCTATCGGTGAACTTATGAATTAAATGCAATAAAAATGTTGCAGACTTCTTTTCTCGATTCATATGAACCCAGAAATGTATGGATTATGGTGCCTATGATGTACGATTAGGCATCAGCAGGAACTGAAAGACTACCTCGTGTCGGTTGCCTGGGGCCTATTTGACGCTGCCCTTGACGCCGTTCCCTGCAATGTGCAATGCCACCGTACCAGATTGTTATGAGATGTTCCCGCGGTTACGTAATCTGGGCTCTGACGTCACTCGTCACTCGTCACTGCTCAAATAATTCTGTGACGCTTTTACTTTTTGTCATTGCGACAGTCGTGCTTTGGTCTCGTTAGGGACTTTTTTCCCGAATGTTCGCGATGATGACTTGTCCCATTAACAGCACGTAACATTTATTTTAAAATGCGTTTCCAATGTGATTGCATGAGGACAACCCATGTGTATCGTATATTACTGGAAACGCCCGATTCCCCTGATTCTGCAGGATTTTTAAATCGGGCATTTTATTTCTTTAAATCAGAAGCATCGCATTTGCTCCTAGCTCTGTTCACCATCCCAAATGGAAATATCGCCAATTGGGCCGGACAAGCACGGAAAACCCCAAATATTATACATTTTTTTCTGGACAATTCTTACAGTGACCATTCTCCCGTGAAAGACTATTGCTTACGCTTCACAAATGGCACTGGACGGCATTTCAACACGGGGCCGCCGCACATCCCAAGTTCAGTGTACACATACGTCGACAACAACAGTATAGTTTTGGTCCTTCATGAAAAAAAAAGTCCTATGTGACTGCCCTGATGTTCCCGATTGGGGGTTTTGAGGTTGAATTTGCGTGTCCTCCGTCCTGGTGTGGAGTGGAGGGGAGCCGGGGAGATTTGGTTCTTCCATGTCGTCTGCGGCGAAAGTCTCTAGTCAAAATCGGAAATAAAACTGTGAAACGTAAAGAGGGCTGACTTGTCCCGTACGCGGATTAGACCGTTGTGATTAAACGTTGCGTCAATCAGTGTCAATACCGTTGCATTGTCCTAAAGTCGCTGCGTCATCCGTGGATTCGGTGACGTCGGGTTGACCCGTGGCGTCGCTCTTCGTGGAGAGACGTTCCCTTCGATGACGCAATTTGGCGTCAGTTTCATTCCTTTATTTTGCAAACCCAGCACAACCCTTCAGTGTACTGCTTTGGCAATACATTGGTGAATATGGACCCTTTCGGGACATACTCACAGTCTTACCACACATAAGATTTCACAGGGTTCACTTTGGTACCTGCACCATTATCCGTCTTTCCTGCACTGATTACTGATGAGAAAACACCTTTTCGAAACCGTTTTCATGGCAACCATCACCCGGCAAGCCAAACCCGCAACACACTATATGTCGCCACCTATGGGGACACATGCGCAACCCGGTTTTCCCACCAAATCTGACGCCAAATTGCGTCATCGAAGGGAACGTCTCTCCACGAAGAGCGACGCCACGGGTCAACCCGACATCACCGAATCCACGGATGACGCAGCGACTTTAGGACAATGCAACGGTATCGACACTGATTGACGCAACGTTCAATCACAACGGTCTAATCCGCGTACGGGACAAGTCAGCCCTCTTTACGTTTCACAACAACAGTATAGTTGTTGACATCCGTGAGTGTTGTTTTACATCCGTCAGTCGACACAGTGAACAAGTTGAGCCGATTTTCCGCTTTAACTTCGATTGTGACGGGTCAAACTCAAAGCACATCCAGGTATAGAAATAGCAAAAATATCCCTTGCGCCCCCTTTGGTTAATGATTGAATATTTGTCCATAATAGGAATACTAATGAAAGACCACACTTTTCAATTGCGTCTACGGACGGGTTTTCGAATGCAAGTTTGCACCATATATATATGCATGCAATTCTAATGACGGACATTGGGTGTGGCCTCTATATTTTCCCCATGATATCGGGAATATTGCTCTGGATTGATATTGTAAAATGAATTTAATTTGTCTAGGAACATTTGTATTGTATGTTTAATGCTTCTACCAGAGTGTATTTAAATGGTGTCGATAAGCCGTTTATATTGCGGTGTGATTTGAGAGACTTCCTGACGTTGTCTATGTAGGCCTAAATGAAACCAGTTCATATTAGAATAGAATGTGTGCGACGAACTTGAATTATTGCTATAGATCTGTTATAAGGTGTTCATTTACATGAGTATGTTTTTTATACTTATTTTTCTTATCATTTGTCAATGTTTGTATATTTCAGAAACGACCATTATTAAATGCGAGTTTAAGAACTTTATAACCCGGCAACATTTATCACTGGATTACATTCCACTGCAACCATCAGTTTATTGCTTGGCCTCCAGCTGTTTGCCCAATCAGACTGGCTTCACCTACTTGCATTCACGTGCTTCAAACTTTTGAGCGAACCGAGTAAGCTTTAAGAGATTGTGTGTCATTCATCAAACCAGAACCAGAAAAACTGAGACACCTGAATGGCAGCACAGTTCTAATAAAAATTTCGGGAAAATGTTACCGTTATCTTTACTTACCGGCAGTGAACTGAGAGGAAAATGAAGAATCGACTGGGACGCGACAACGTTCTGCACACAATAAAAGTATGTGCAGTTGAGAAAGATATTTGAAATATGCAAACTTGATATACAGGTGTTAACCTTGAGTATCGTGTGACGTTTGGGAGAAATTCCTCAACTGTAGTGTTTAACACTTTCACCTCCCACGTTAGTATATATAACAAGAAGGGTATGCCCCTAAGATTGGTTTCGCAGGCGCACGGATAGAGTAACGTGAACACTTAGCAGCGGTGACGTCATCACTACTTGCGGTGTCGTGACGTCGTATGCAACGTCCCTACGCGTAAACGGAGGGAAAAGACGTAAATAACTGGCTTTTGGTCTCACTAGCCAGTGGTGATCAGGTCAACATTGGTCCCCCTTAAAAAAAAAGTTCTTCAATCTCAGGCGATTACCATGGATACAGATGAGCCTATCATATCGCTATTGCTGCATGTTCAAATGTCGGTGTCCTGGGTATTTTGTGAAGAGGTAGCTCTGACGATTATTTGAGGAAAATATCAGCTTCTTCTGTGCACGTCCGCAGTGAACAGGCCTCGCATGCTATGTATAGCTCAATCGGATGTTGACATGAACTGGTTCCTGTCAGAGTGCACATGTTCTCAAGGTGAGACTTCGCGGTCAAAATGCTCAAAGAAAAGCCGCAACGACACCCTATTTTGGTATCAAAATTTAAAATTGTTATTATTTTGCTTTCTCAAGGTGATAAGTAGAAGTTTATAAAAATATTATTTCACCATCCATGTTAATCGTCAAGTTATAAGGCGGCAAGGTGAAATTTTCCAAATTCTCATCGATGTACAGGGTGTCTCATGTATTGTGCTGCCCCCATGTTCTCATGACTGAATTACTTGATAACAATGAAAGCTGGCCAGATGTATTCTAGAAGCGACAAGCTATTCAGAAATGTATAGGTTTATGTGTGAGAGTGATATACTGCAAGGTCGACAGCCACTTGAACAGGGGTATGCATGAAATGACGTCGCGCCATTTGTGGAGCCAGGTAGGCCCGGCCATTGCACTGGCTAGTGAGACCTTTGTAGATATCGCCTATCCATGTAGGCAAAAACAGATAATGAAGTCGGGTTGCCACCTAGACTTAAATGTAACCGTTTTCTCGTGCGCAGCGAAACCGCAGAAATGACGCAGCAGTAAATAAAACGGTTACGTCTAGCTAAACGTTCATGTCGCGCTATCCGTGCGCCTGCGAAACCACCCTATTGACCAAACACCCCCACATTATGGCTAATTTTAACCCCGTTTTAACGCACACTCAGCCCCAGTAGGAGCAGAAACCTTCCCGATAGATTTGAAATATCAAAAGTGACCATATATCCTACTTATATAGGAGTATGGAATATATATACTTTACTAGCATTATACCCGTGGCGCAGGCAGGTTCAAATGGGCTATATCTTGAATAGATTAAATTGCAATGAAAACCTTATGCAATATCAAAGGAGCAATATCGAAGAGACAAATTAATCAAACCATTTGTCCACAGACTCAGACCTATGTAGCGTGCTGTATGCGTGCATAAAAGGTATATCAATTGGTCCGATAGAGATGATGACTGAGGCAATGTCAGTATGCCTCGTTCCTTAGTCAGCAATATGCCCCTTTTTATACGGCGAAGAAGAGGGAGAACTCAGATAAGCCTTCACATGTCGGCTTCCAAATGGCTCGAACCAACTGTACTATCACTACTATAACTTAAAATACGTGCTCCTCCTACATGTAGCGATGTCTCGGGCAAGGCACTTAGTCGACAGGCAAGCTAGAAGTTCAGCACCGTGAGCAGCTCCTTGATAAGGCCATGTCAGGTTCCGATACAGATACATAAAGTAGTGAAAGCTGTGGTGAGCACATAAAAAGACCATGGTCACCTTAATTTGAAAATCCCTTCATAATCAAGGGCTGGCTCTGACTAAAACAATACCCATAAACAATAGACCCCAAATTTGACCCCAGCTCCTTACTGCGGGAAAACCCAAGTCCAGCAACCAAAAGTACCAAAAATACATTTTTGTTTACATTTGAACTGCACACATGCGTTTGTTTACAATTTCATTTCCCGCGAAATCTCGAAAATCAGGTGACCTGCAATCGTGGATTGAAAATATCATTAACCTGGGTTCAGCAGGTCATCAGGTATACCGGCTGTTCCAATCATCTCCCTACAGCCAGCTGTTCAAAATATTATGTTATTCACCCCACAGGGAGTGCAGGTAATTGATTAAGCCACTGCATAACTTAACAGCAATGGCTTGGCTTCTGTGAGTGGTAAGGAGAATTGACAGTGTCCGATTAAAAATCCCTCATTACTGCTCCGCTGAAGTAAATTTCCGAAAACAAACATAACGTTGCATCAGGATAACATATCACCTGCCAACGTGCAAAATTGCGAGACGAAACACTACCCCCAAATGGCATTTTATCGAGCCGCCTTATAGTATTATGATATAGATATATGCGTATATCATATCACATGTTTAGAAATCCCATTTCATGTCTATCAACATTTTTCTAATTTAATACAATATCTAATGGGATATTTGCTAGTTTTGTGATTTTGAAGCCAAGTTTCTAGCTCATTTAGATTTGAAAACGGTTCATTTTCCCACCGATGAGCTTGTTTTGGCAGACATATAAGAGCAAAGTGGTGTGAGGTATACTGTTCCAATATATTTGAACGCGCAATTTGACTTAAACGTGTACATCAATTTTTTAGTCACCTCATAAGAAACAATTTACAGTATATGTCGCCATTGAATACAACCTGATTTTGTTTTTTTTTAAATATCAAATTGCAATCAAATGAGGGTGAATGCAGCTTAATTGTGGTTTGATTATTGTTATGTTTGGCAATTAGCAGATAATCAACACATCTGCCTAAATTCTTAGATCGTTCTCATCTATGTAATTTATATTGTATGTATTTGTAACCCGATAAATCATATTATGTGTACCTCATGTGGAGAGTAAATATTTTTCGTTGAATTTTGGTCGTTCCATCATTGGTCTGCACCTCAGCTCAGTTGGTAGCGGAATTAAAAATGGCTTCATCATGGCTTCCAGTTAACTTCCCGAGAGAGCTGTGGGGTGAAGGGAGACTTGCCGTGACCTGACTCTTTATTTGAAAAACTCTGCCTGGAGGAAATATACCGCTAACACAAAAACTGATGATGGTCATGTAAAAACATATTGTTGTCATGATATCAAGTAGATGTAAACTGGAAGTACGATTGGAACGATTAATATCTGCGCTATACCTAAGAAAACTTCGTTTTCTTGCCCAAATCACTCTAATTTCAAGTTGCCAAAACGCCATCAATTTACATCTTCTATACTACACCTGTACAAAGCATTCTCGACTAACACATAGTATCTACTGCAAATCATGTAGGCCTACATTTAATTAAATGCATCTGACATGTTCCATATCAGAAGCATAACATGCATCACACAATGACCCAATTGCTTAGTAATCGTTTTTTGCGAGCGTTTTCGCGTTGAAGATTTTGCTTCGGTAAAAAGATTAACAAACAATAGAGTCATTGTGTTAAATGGGTCAACACTGATTAATGGCTGCAATAACTGTCATGGCTGTAATGGCAACCAGTGGACTAAGTTCAACTGACACATCTGAATGATGGAACCTTAAAGGTTGACACTTTCGCTGACCTTACGTTATGGAGGTCACAGTGTATCATTGGTTTACCGAAATGAAATGAACTGTCTAAAGTCTCTCCAATGTAATACTGTACAACACAAATATATCAGTGGTAACGACTGAGTTGACACGTGTGTAGGTCTATTTATTGATTATACATGTTACTGGGTTGTGTTGGTGACATGCGTTGGTGACATGTGAGTAAGAGCAAAACTTTCCAGGTAAAATTATTATTAGGAAACCTAATGTACGAACTTTACAGGTAGATGAATAATGGATATCTATTGTGTAAAATGCAGAGCTTTCACGTGAAATACGGGTAAAATAACCCGCCATAAAACCGCCAATGTGTATGTGACAGTTAAGTGTGGTAGATGTGGGAAGATGTAGTTTTGTTCAGGTAATTTGATAAAATATTATTTTGTAAATATGGAGAGGATGTACAAACATGTACAGTCGAACCAGAAAGTAAATATCCAGAGGTTTTTTTAATATCACAGAGATAGATTAAGATAATTGAATGCGATTATCAGCAGAGAATGGCATTTAGTTGGTCATTTATCTGTTGTTTTTGGACCTAGCTAATCCTGTCTCTTTATTATATATATCGACAGTTCTAAAACTGTCCAAAAAGTAACTTCTTTATTTTTATTATATTTCGTTCTTTTTCACAATATATAGGTGAACTATGATGAAACAAAGGTTTTTTTTGCTTCGTCCTGCTAAATTTTTTTATTTTGAAGATTAGTTTTAGCTCGCTACAGGTGATTGTTTTTTCAGACAGCTGGTGACCTTTGAGAATACCCCTCATGGTCAGCAATGTAGTCAGTCATGATCTTTATGGCCAACTCGGCTCATACATGAAGGATTGGGGGTCTTTATCAAAGGTTATGGAAGAGATTAAAACAATAACATAAATATTCAAAGCAAAAATGTACATTTGTCATGTCTATGGAATTGCAAGTGCCAAAAAATGATGGTCATTAAGCACAGTTCATAGGCTCATATGAATTTTTGGAAAATGCACATGCAATACAAAAAGTGATTTTTGGACCTTTTTTGAAATGTTTGTTACATAATAAAGGGATGGATTTAGGTGCATCCAAATACAACAGATATATGACCAACTAAATATACCGTAATATGCTGAAAACAGGGTACCTGCATTGAGAGAAAATACATTCTTTGTACCTAAATATCTTTTTCTGTCGACGGATGTCACCATTTCCGGTGATTCTAAAAACAGTGTGGTTAACAACCTCGGTAGAAACCTGATCACCAAGATGGTGGTTAAATGGGAAACATAACAGATATTTGATCTCAACGAATACAGTCATTATTCAACATTTAAAGATTTGTGGTTAACAGAGGAGGAAAGAAGTGATAAGGTGTTTCGAGGTATTCAATCAGACAATCTAAGTGTAGCCAATAGGTTGGCCTTTCACAGCAAGTACTATGTCAATAATTCACGCAAACACCTGTGTAAATGAAAACCATAATATTACTATAAATGTTGTCACAGGGACAGACAGGGAGAAAATGGCATAGATGATACAAAATGGGGAAAGATGAAAATGTACAAAATAATACAACACTGCACTAACCTGTGTAAATGAAAACCATAATATTACTATAAATGTTGTCACAGGGACAGACAGGGAGAAAATGGCATAGATCTGCAGTGCCAAAGGCCTACATTCACTGAAAGATTAACATAACAAAGCCCCATAGGCCTAGAAGAAATAACTATATGTAACAGAGGAAAACATCAAGGTCCAACCGGGGATTGAACCCGGGACCTCTCGCTTATAAGGCCATCACTCTACCGACTGAGCTAAAGGGAATTTCCTCCTAGCCTGGGCTGGTAGGAATGATGCCACCACTACATACTCCCCCTGTTCGGGAAAGTTGTGTCCTCACAACCGGGTTCTTCCGTGATACAAAGGGTTAATTCATTGTCCAAAGACACACCAGCATCTAAACAAATTATTAGTACCTTTTTACCACGTTGGGCGCCAAATGTAACAGAGGAAAAACATCAAGGTCCAACCGGGGATTGAACCCAGGACCTCTCGCTTATAAGGCCATCACTCTACCGACTGAGCTAAAGGGAATTTTCCCTCTAGCCTGGGCTAGTAGGAATGATGCCACCACTACATATACTAGAATAACTAGGCCTAGACCCTTTAACCCCTTAATACATGGTAACACATTTCCCCCCAACAAGAACATTTCTCCCGAAATTTAGTGAAATTAAGTGCAGCAGTGTATATGAATGAAATGGATGAAGAGATGATGGACAACACCGGACAAAGACAAGCAGCATCAGTTTGGAATTCTGTTACAATCACAATTATTGTTAATATGGCTGAGAAGTTCCAACCCTGATTAAAGCACATATGACGTACATTTACGTGCTCTTATTAGCACATATTGTACCTAACAAACCAACATCAACAACTAGATATTCATAATCTGTACGACGTACTCTTTTTAGCACACACAGTACTGAAATGAACAAATTGGAAATCAGCAGAAGAAAATATTGAAATTCTTCTATCTCTCAAAATCAATTATAATTAATTCAAAGACCCACAACCCACCAAATGACCACTTACAAGGCAAAATCATGAAATACTAGTCAGAATTATTTTTAAAAAAATATAGTATTATATCGCAGCATGACTAATCATCCTGATATGAAATTAGTTATTAGAAGTATAAAACTGACTGCACAATCTGGCTATGATAATAGTCGAATCGCAGCATCCAAGGCGATTGAATTGGCCTTGAATACTGGATCCTGTAGAATCTCACGAAGCATCGAAATTTTTAATTGCCAATCTGGAACAGACACTTGACCAGACATCACCCAATCACCAGATGTCGTCCAAGCTGGCTGACGTCTTGTACGCTGAGGACGGGCTGGTCTGACAGGCAATGGCGATGATTTGGCAGAAGACCGAGAAGAATCAGACAAGGAACTGTCACCAGTCTCATCGTCAGAACTCTCAACCACCTTCGTATAAGGCAAAGCTGGCGTAGGCTGATCCACCTCAGATTCACCCTTATTACTCAAAGACCTGTGGGGTCTAGGAACAGGTTTCACTGTTGATGGAGAATCAACCGCCAACTCGGCTGCTGGAGAATAGGAAAGTTCCACGCCAGAGACTGGCAATAGCAGATTCCGGTGGAGAGTTTTCTTCACCCCTGAATCGGAAGATATAATGAAGACAGGAATCTCCGAATTCGGTTGCTCTAAAATCGTGAACAAGTCATCTTCCCACTCGTTCGCAAGCTTATGTTTGCCACGATCACCAAGTCTACGAACCAGAACCCTATCGCCAACCTGCAAGACAGCACCTCTCACCCTAAGGTCATAATTGCGCTTCTGTCTAACTCCATCTCCTTCTGAGCCAAGGAGTAAGCACCTGCAAGACGTGAACGAAGGTCATCCACAAACTTGACCTTGGAGGTAGAAGAAGACGAAGAAAGAAGAGTCCCTAAGGAAACAATCATCAGCAGGGAGACGGGGCTCGTGGCCAAACAATAGATAAAAGGGAGAAAATCCAGTAGAGTCATGGCAAGAGCTGTTGTAAGCATGAACCATACTAGGGACAAACTTTTTCCAATCCTTTTTACTTTGAGAAGGGAGTGTACCGAGCATATTCAGCAACGTGCGGTTGAACCTTTCGCACAAACCGTTGCCCATGGGATGGTATGGAGTGGTTCGGGACTTTGAAATATTCATTATCTTACACAACTCCTGAATGACCTTGCCCTCAAAATTTCGCCCTTGATCACTATGGAGGCGTTCAGGATTTCCATAATGCACAATATAGTTATCAAACAGCACTCTGGCTGTGGTAGTCGCAGTTTGACTCCTAGTCGGTATGGCCTGAGCATACTTGGAAAAATGATCCGTTATGACTAGGATATTCTCATAGCCATGAGAAGGTTCCAAGGACAAGAAGTCCATGCAAACTAACTGCATTGGTGCAGTTGTGGTGATGTTCACCAGAGGTGCACGCTCAGGCAAGTGAGGCGACTTCCGCCGAATACAAGAAAGACAATTATGAACATAACGCTCGACATCTGAAGTCATACCAGGCCAATAAAACCTACGTTTAATAAAATCTGTCGTCCGATCACGACCGAGATGACCCAAATGGTCATGAAAACCTTCTATGACTTGTGAACGAAATACAGATGGAACGATGATTTGTTGATATGGTTGGTCATTGATGACAGTATTGCGACAAAGCAAACCATCAACAAGAGACAGATTAGACCAAAAGCGACATAAACGAGATAAGTATTTGTCCTGAACATCGGATAAAAGACTTTTGCTTAGACATTTATCAGACTCGACCCAAGAAATTAACCTACTCAAAGTTGCATCAGCTCGTTGCTCTGCTCGCAGATCAACTTTAGGCCAAGGGGAATCCTCACAATTCATAGTCAAGTCTGGTATAGAAAGACAAAGTGAATCGATGACCGTATAGATAGTCATAAAAATTCTCAGTAACGGTCCATTTGAGGGCGAGAAACTCAAGCTTATACGCTGAATAATTCTTCTCAGCCTTGTTAAGACTACGGCTAGCAAAAGAAATGACACGCCGATGACCATCCTGAACCTGATATTTAATAGCTCCAAGCCCCGTAGAGGACGCATCTGTATGGAGTTCAAAAGGGAGGGAAAAGTCAGCAAAGCCAAGAACTGGAGAGTTTGATAAAATCGACTTCATGTTGTCGAAGGCCGACTGCTGCTCCTCTCCCCAATAAAAAGGAGTACAAATAGGTTTATTGGCTCCCTTTTTGGTCTTAGTGCCAGTAGGAGGAAGAAGATCATTCAATGGACGGACTAAGGACGAAAATCCCTTGACGAAACGTCTATAATACCCCGCAAAACCAAGAAACCTTCGAACGTCCTCTGACCTCTGAGGAACAGGCCAGGAGGCAATGGCATCAATCTTATCGTTGTCAGGCTCAATGCCAGACGCCGAAACAGAATGACCCAAATATTTAATATTCTCCATAAGAAATGAGCACTTAGTAGGTTTGAGTTTCAAACCGCACTCCCTCAAACGGGTAAAAACGTGCTCTAAGCGCTCCAGATGCTCCTCTATGGACCTTGAAAAGATGACGATGTAGTCCAAATAGATAAGGCATTCACGCAGATGAATATCCTGAAGGCAACACTCCATCATACGTTGAAAAGTGCTGGGTGCATTGCACAAGCCAAATGGAAGAACATTAAATTCATAAAACCCAAGATTTCCAGCCGTGAACGCCGTCCTTTACATATGACTTTCATCAAGTTCACATTGCCAATATCCACAACGGAGATCAAGAGAGGTAAAATACTTGGCACCAGACAAACAATCAAGAGTCTCATCGAGACGAGGCAAGGCGTAAGAGTCCTGGATGGTACCGCGGTTAAGCTGACGAAAATCCACACATAGGCGGAGACTCTTGTCCTTTTTACGCACCAGGACCATGTTGGAAGCCCAAGGACTCTTAGAGTGCCTGATGACACCTGCCTGCAACATTTGGTCTAGATGTGACCTCACTTCATCAAACATGGAAGGTGGAATACGACGAAAACGTTGTTTAAAAGGGATTGTGTCATTTAACTCAATGCGATGGGTGACTAGATTTGACCGACCAAGATCAGTGTTTGATAAAGAAAAGACATCAGAATACTTCATCAACAAGGAACGCAAGTCAGACTGAATAGTATCTGCTGAAATGTGTGACAAGTCAATGGCTTGCAGCAACTGGTTTTGATGTTCAGTGTAAGGTGAAGCCTGGACTACACTATCATTCACCAAATTCAAAGACTGAATAATTGAAGGTTGATAATCTGAAGGAATACAAACAGAAGGATCTAATGGATCACGCTCCGACACAGACTCTGCCCGAACTAGACGACACAGGACAGTACGTCCAGGAATCGTGACAGCTTTCCTACTGTGGTTATAGACACAACAACCAACCCTTTCCTTTTTGTGTCCATCAAGACCAAGAAAGGTGGGTACAATTATAACATCACCAGGCAATTTGGCACCAGGAATAGCCTCAGCCATCACCGAAGTTTCACCAAGAAGACGACCATGGGTGCTACAGAAACCAGAGACCCTGGCCTGAGTATCTCGAGGCAAAGTGACAGGACTCAAAGTCACAACATTTCCAACAATAGCATTACGGGAAGTGACCAAAGCGGAAATCGCAAGTTTCCAGGGCTTAGGCAAGCTTAACCCAGGATCAAAATTACAAAGTGAAAGGATGTTGGTGCCAACCAAAACAGGAACCTTGAAATTGTAAGTGGTATCTGGAACGACCAGCAAAGGTATGTCAAAGTAACGATCAGAAAAAGGACGTTTCACTCTAACCTCTATGTATCCATGGTAAGGAAGTCGTGCACCATTAGCATCGCGAACTTGTAACAGGTTGTCTAAGGAATGCAAGGGAAGATCAGCGAACTGATTTTGATACGCTGAAACAGAAATTGTGCTGACCATAGAACCAGTGTCTAAAAGACAAGTGAAGATCTTGTCTTCAATAGAAATATGTGACTGGTTAGAGTTGCCAACAAGTTTTGATGGAAGTTTTTTTTTAGCCTTACTGATAGGACCCGGAATGGGACGCCGAGTTTTGACAACAGGAGGCGGATACCTTTTACGTGGTTTGGGACTGGTTGACCTCAAAGAAGAACGACTTTCACGCAGAGGAAAGGGACCATCAGAAACATGGCAACCAAAGGGAGGTCCATCTACTCTGGTGCCTTCGAGTTTGTCGAAGCCTGGATTTGGGGTTTTGAAACTAGGGGTTTGGTACATTTCCTTTTATAATGGCCTTTCTCCCCACAGTTGAAGCAAGTAACATTTTGTAACCGCCTGTAAGTCAATGACTTCACCTGGGTGGCCAATTGGTCCACCTTCTCTGCCAATGATGAGGACTCAGGCACTGTCACTTGTTGAGACTGAACAGAAGTGACACTAGAAGATTTAGACACAGAGACTGAAGTTGGTTGAGGTACAGAAAATTCCACTTCAAGAATACGAGTCTTTCTGACAAGGCATGCCCGTCATCATAGGAATGACGAAGGCCAAGGCGTACACGCTCATCTCGGATACCTGACCAGAACTTGGTCCGGAGCATGTCGGCCTTGGAATTGGAAATGTCAGATTGCTCTGACAGAGTTGTCAATATGTCTTCAAGACGACAACTCCGGGAGGCTATATTTTCCTCGGTCGATTGCCGAGCAGAATAAAACTGCTCCAATAACCTCTCACTAGGTAACACATTGCCAAACACAATGTTGAACTTAGTGAGGAGGTCTGAAATAGTGACATCCTCACCCATGTCCATAAGAACATCAGAAGCTGGAGAACGCAGGGACTGGCGAATGGCTTCCAGAACAATGAATTCCGACTCCGATCTCTGGAGGCAACGAACCTCATACCGCTATTAGTTAAAAGACACTGTATTCTTGGACTGAGTACCCGAAAATGTTGCAATTCTTGGTTTATTTAGGTACATGGCTTGCCCAGAGGTACTAACACCAATTGGTTGCCTATCAGCAGAAGGAATCCTAGAACCCTGACCTGAAGAAGGCAACATGCCCTGATAAATGATAGGACCAGACGAAGCACTATGTCTCATTACTGAAGAAGGAATAACAGTATATGAACTTGATAAACCAGCACCATGTTGATCTATAGTTGATGATAAGGGGCGGTGCCTAAGGAATGGACTATTAGGATCATCAACCATTGGGTCAGAATAAGTCAATTTCTTTCTAAAATTATTGGGACAAAACCCTTGAACAGCGGAAGAAGTCACAGAATGAGGTACAATATTCGAAGGAGTAGGAGTGGGCATTGATCTACCCAAATTGAAGTCAGGCGGTGGCATATTAGAATAAGATGTTCTAACAGCATGAAAACCAGATCGCTGAAGTGAAGGAGGAATCACAGTGGGAGAAACCAGAGTGACATCTAATCCTGAAGTAGAATGAGTAGAGGCTGACCTGCCCAAGTCAGCGTGTGCTGTGGAAAACATTGGACTAGACACGGACCTACTTAAGTCCGGTGAAGAGGAAAACATGGAACCATGTGAAGATTGGCTGGGGCGACCAGAACCAATCACACCAGGATTTGGTGAAGTCTTTGAAGTACAGGTCTTATCAAATTGAACCCTCCGTGGGTCTTGCCTATGGCCAAAAACACAGCCCTCCTCCAATGAGGGATAGGCTGAAGTCTCAAGAGGAGTACTGAATTGAGTATCTGCTATTGAATTATCCTGGTTGCTGTAAGAGAAGGAGGGATCCTTTGCTATTTCAAATCACACTTTTTGCTTCATTTTAGGACTCAGGCTTCTCAATTGGCTGATCAGACCTTGAACCTCAGACTCATCTATGGATTCTATGTCCACACAGGTGGAGTCCTCCCTTTTTAACGACATGACGGACAGATGACGACGAACAATGTAGGTTGAAGAACAGAATCCTAATGAAGGATGTACTAAAATATGTCAATTAACGGACTTTTAATGTATAATATGACGGACTGTTGTTTTAGTATGATGATAATATGAGATATAGAATTCTCCTTATTTTATCTCATATATTCATGATGGACTGACACTGACTGCAAATGACTGAAAAATATGACAGACAAACAACAAGCATATGACTAATGAAGGATTAACCACATAATTTTGAATGAATGAATAATGCAAACAATAATAAATGGATGATTAATCGAAAAATGAATGAATTGAAAATGAATGAATGGGTGAAATAAAATGCAAAATAAAGCCTATATGAAATAAACACACCCCATAACCAGTAATTTATTTTCCCCAGACTCTGATACCAGAGCACAAGAATTAAACTAGAGTTTAACCTGAACTCAAAGTGAAAACCAGAATTCAAAACCAGAATTCCTAACTAAAAGAGTTGATGGTCAAATGTGTTGCCCAAGGACGTAAACACCAAAATACCGATCACAGGTAGTGCATCATACACACAAGAGCAATACAAATCAAATAAAATACCAAGTAATGAACTCAGATTACATACATGTAAGGTAATTCTAAATAAAGTTTACAGGCAGTGATTTGTAACTGAATAAAATGCACAGAATAAGATGTACAGGTTTCACATGCTACCCGAACTGTTCACACTAACAAAATCAAAACACAACAGTCACAGAGCCATTTGATCACAATAATTCTTCAATCCAACATGAAGCGAAAGTATTCCACTACGACGCGAAAGTATTCTAGCGCAACGCGAAAGTTAATCCAGTATGACGCGAAAACGTACAGAGTAGGATTAAACAAACAGCGCTGAAGGATCCAGAATGCAATTGTAATCGTATACGAATTATATCACAGCCGTCGACGTAGTGGCCATCTCGATGTCAGCTTGGAGTGGTTTCTTACAGGTGGTATGGGGCGTGTCAGCTTGGGTGCGTGAGATCTCGGTGGAACCTCCAAATGTAGCCGATAGGTTGGCCTTTCACAGCAAGTACTATGTCAATAATTCACGCAAACACCTGTGTAAATGAAAACCATAATATTACTATAAATGTTGTCACAGGGACAGACAGGGAGAAAATGGCATAGATGATACAAAATGGGGAAAGATGAAAATGTACAAAATAATACAACACTGCACTAACCTGTGTAAATGAAAACCATAATATTACTATAAATGTTGTCACAGGGACAGACAGTGAGAAAATGGCATATATCCAAAGTGCTAAGACCTCACTCGGTCACGTGATCGCTTTATTCCCTCAGTCTATTTTTTGGAAGCCGCACTGAGCGGACGTTCCGTCCCATTGCTCTGGGAGAACAGACTGTTTGTGTTCAAGGGTGACTTAATACGGGCCAGCTATGTTTGGCTGGCACGTGCTCTGTTGATCTTGTGGGACGTGGCTCAATCTCGCGGAGTCTTTGGGGACTGTGAGCTTCTATCCGGTGGGATAGAGCTTCTATCCAATGGGATAGAGATCGAGACCGGGGGTCTCGGAGCTGTCCGGGGGACAGCCGGGAATACAAGCTATCCGGGGGATAGATGTCGAGACCGGGGGTCTCAGTGCTGTCCGGGGGATAGCGGAGAGAGTAGCCTATCCGGGGGAGGGAATTTTCAGACCGGGGGTCTAAGAGCTGTGCGGGGTCTTGTCCGGCCGTGCGGGGGCGGCCTACAGGTGTTCAGCAGTCTATCAGAGACAGTCTATCCGGGTATTTGTCAGGGGACCCCGTTGCGCGGTCTAGGGGTCACCCGGGCCAATGTCTTGGTGACCCTAGGATTTGAGATCGGGGTTGAGTGTCGAGACCCATGCAGGGGTGGTTTGGTACCCCACGGTAGGCTCAGGTGGGGCAAAACATTTGTTTGTTTGTTTTTTGCTACGAAACTGACCAGGGTGGGTAACGCTTTAAAGTTGTTGCGCAGGTATGCTGTAATACGCTTTGTTCGCGGTGATTTCTCGATGTTCAGGCGTCGGCGTAATTGGTGTGCTGCGTTGAGGGCACGGTTGGGTAATAAGCCCAATTTAAAGGGCTAGGCCTGGAAAGATTGGTTCATTCTTCAATCAGCATGGCGAAGGTGTGGCTCAAAGACGGCCATTCCCTGGTGTGTCTCGATATACTGCCAGTCATAATCAGGCTGAAGGATTTTGGCGACGTCGACGTGGCAGACTTTGCAAGCCCAAGGAAGAAGTATGCCCTGTCTTCATATTCCAGTGAGGCCCTGGGAATAGAGGCATTGGCCATAATGGGTCACGACATACAGGTGAGCCCATTATTTGTTCGGTTTTATGTACATTTAAGTTGGTCTCGCTTCAAGCAAGGGAATAGTTATCCCGCGGAGGTCATCAGGGCCGTGCTAGCCGGTGTAATGTTTTGAGTGTTCCCAGTTGTTGAGTGTTTCCCTTCTTTGTTTGGGAACAGACAAGGATTAATTGACAGGTTTCCCCCTTTGACGGTAGTGGCTTCTCTAGCTGTCTATGGTTTGGCAAACACTGGAATATGGGGAACAGCCACCAATGTCACGCCAGCGTTAGCGCCAGTTCCTGATCGGAGGGGTCCTTGTGAAGAGCCCCCCCCCCTCCGAAGCCTTCAGGGTGAGCAGAATGTGACCGGGCTCGGAATAAGAATGTTGACCGTCTTGGGTAGAATCCCAGGATTATACGTAGTCAAGTGGCGCTCTGCCCAAAGTCTTGGGAGTTACCTCCGTAAGGTTTGCGGTACTAGTAATACCATTCCCTCGTTCACATGAAACAGTAATCATGGGGTCTTGTTGACGGGCAACGGCTCATGCCAGGTGGTACGCTGGTGTTTTATAACGCGTTCGGGCACAAAGCCGGGTTGTAAGTTGTACTTATTTCTTCTTGCCAGGTGCTACTAGATGTGGCGAAGTTAGACGACAATCTCGACAATAGAAGGCGGCTGGTGCACTGTGCGGTGCTTCAGGCGAATGACAAAGGTTCGCCATCGGGCCAGCGGCTCACCAAGCCGGGTGGGGACCCGGTGCCTGGGACGTCTGCTGCATCTTCGGGGGATACGACTCACGAAGTTGGTAAGGGGAAGGCCACTGCGGGAGCCTCGTCGGGTACCAAGGCTGCCGGGAAATCGTCCACGGAGGCGTCTTCGGGAGGTGTTAAGAGGGTAAGTTCTGGCGGTATTACATGTATCAGGGGTAAAGGTATGTGTGTGTAGGTGGGCAGGGCATTGAGCGAAGGGCATGCTGGTTCTGTGGGTTCAAGCAGGGAATAGTGCCAATTTTACCACCCACGTTTTTATAACCCGCCGTTTTTCTTTTTTTTTCGGCTTGAATGTTTTGAACATCGGAAACAGTTAATTGAGCAATTTCTTGCATAAGCAATAGCAGACCGATGAGAATACGGACAAATTAAGAACTTTTGCGAAAGGAACGCCATACTGAATTTCGGGTTGGTTGCAATGGTTATCAGTTTGGTAGCAAATTATCAGCGCATGAGCGTATTTTGGGTCAGGACACGGTCGGAGTACACCCCGATTGAGCACGCAGTTTCGTTTATAGCACATGCGTTTATTGCTTACGTATGCGGAAAGGCTGGTTAGGCGTTTTGCTGTCTTGATACAATGATAATGTAGGCCTCCACGTATTCTGTTCAGGTTATGGATGAATCCATGGCAAAGGACTCTGACAGGCTGCATACACTCGAGCGGGAGATGAAGAAGATGAAGCAGGCGCAAGAAGGAGGGAACGTAGACTTGGCTCTCGCTCAGGTGAGAATTCTGGCGGGGAGGTCCGCATCTACAAACGAGGTTCTGATAGCGGCTATGGAGGCGTTGCACGATGCCACGTCTGCATGTTAGCATATAGACAAGGATTTATATAAATGGCGGTAAAAGCATGCCGGGAGAACGACGTCAGTGGGCCCCTCCATGGCTTATTAAGCTTGTGGGCTCAGAGACTGCGAAGAAGGCCCAAACAGCTGTTGACGCTTGGAAAAAGGTTTTAAAGAAAACTAAGACAAAGGACGCAGCAGAGAAGGACGGGGGGATCGTGATAAGCCCGAGCAGTTTCTCCAGTCGCAGCGGTTCTCCCGCCTGTTTGCGCAGTTGGCCTCGGGCAGTAGTGGGTCAGGTCAACGTTTCCCTTATAGGGGTAGGGGTCGTGGGACCAGACGCGCCCCGTCTAGTGCAAGGCCATGTTTTGTGTGCCAGGCCACTGATCATTGGGCGGCAAACTGTCCATTGAGATCAGAGAAGAAACCAGATGTTTAATTCATAGGCTCACTAGCAGTTTTGAGTGCTCTTACAACTCTTTTTGTGTTCTCTTGAGCATGCCGAGGTTGATGTTCATTAGAGAGTCCTTTAAGTTGTCCTCGTTCGCAGGGCCTCTCAGCTCCCACTTCCAGGGTACCTTAGTTACCCCAGTGGACTATTAGTTCACGCGGGCGTGGGGCGGAGGGGGTCTGCCTTTCCATTATTGTTTATACTGGTTATTGGGGAACCCTTGTGTAGTGCCTTTTTGGGTTTCGATTGGTAGCCATAGCCGTATTTGGTAAAGTGCAAACTGATTCCTCTTTTGGCTTGTCTTGCAGGCTGGTCTGCCGGACTTGGAGAAGTTTACGGAGTTTGACCCATTAAAGGCACTTAGGGAGAGACGGGTCCCACAGTTCATAGATCGGAAGGACAACCCCCTCTGCAACACGCCCGTGTATTCTTTGAAGAAAATTTGGCAATCGGATGGGCGGCACTGGGAAGACATGTTATCTCATCTACCGTTTAGGGACGACCGGAATTTTGTAGCAGGCCAAATTCACAGCGAGTCTGAGAACTGGCTCTGGTTGCTTGATCAAAACAATAACGCAGACTCGGCCTTGGTTAGGAATTGGGTGTTGAACAAGGTAAATGTTCATAATTTTTTCCAACCGTTCAAGGGTAACTTTGCCGGTAGACATTTTGATTCGGATTTACCGCCTCGGGTTGAGTTGAGGAATTTTAAAAATTGTGAGGAACATCGCGACGAAATCGCCAGACATTTAGAGGAGGGTGTCAGAAATGGTCCCCTCGAAATTGTGGGCCGAGTAGGGGAGGTAGAACCTCCACACTTGGTTATGCCCCTGGTGATGGTTGAGGGTACTCGGAAAAGTAGACTATGTCATGATGAACGTTTGCTTAACCTTTTCATGAAGCACTCACCTTTTTCCCTAGAAGGTTTGGCAATCATTCCAGGGTTGCTAGACCCTGGCGATTTGGTTACGTCCTCAGACGAAACGTCTGCTTACATGGGTATTTGTCTAACGGATGATTCCAAAACTTATTTTGGCCTAGAGTTTGGCGGTTGGTACTTCCAATATTGTGTTCTCCCCTTTGACTGGGCAGAGAGCCCATTTGTGTATCAGAAAACGGGTATGCAGGTAACAATTTTCTTGGGATCCCGTGGGTTGATTACAACGCAGTACTTGGATGATCGGTTTCTGGGCCATATGGCGAGGGAGGGAGCCAATCGGAGGGAAAAAACGAGCCTGTCAATCTTTTTCAATGCGGCTACATTGACCGCTCTCGGTTTTACTATTGAACGGCTAAAATCTCTCTGGGATACCGTGACTTCTGTAAAACATTTAGGCTTCATAATGGACACGATCTTGAGGCACTTTGAGATTCCTGCAGACAAAGTGCAGCGTTTCAGGGAGCTGAGAGAATTAATTCTCGGTTTTCAACGGGTACATTTGAAATTACTACAGAAGTTCATGGGTAAATGCGTGTCGTTTTCATTAGCAGTTCCCTCGGCAAAAATCTTCATCAGATTCATGGCGGGCGAGATAGGTAGGGCTCAGAGAAACAATAGGTTAGTACAAATCTCAGGACACCTCAGAGAAGAGATTGAGTTCTGGCGTTTCCTGGATGAGCATGTTGAGTGGGTCCCTTGGAGGCTGGAAAGACACACGCAACTTGTGCTTTCCTCTGATGCTAGTGGCTATGCCTGGGGAGCTTGCATTGGTACGGAGGGGGTAGCTCATGATTTCTGGGGGGCGAATGATAGTAGGCCGATCCATTTGAAGGAAGCCGAGGCGATGATGAAGACCATTCAGTCTGTACCCAAGCTGGTTAAGAACAAACGGGTGGACATTCAGGTAGATAATTTAGCAGTTGTGTTAGCCTGGGAAAAATCGTCCCCCAAGGACCCCCAATTGATAAGGTTCATCAAGGAATTGTTTATGTTAACTTCGAAGTTAAACTGCGATCTGAGGCTGGTCTACATTCCGTCTAGCCAGAATAAAGCAGACGCGCCGTCTAGGGTATTGTCACCGTCAGACTCGCGCCTGGCCGCCCCGGCTTGGCTAAGTTTGCAGAACATGTTTGGGCCCCACTCATTTGACTTAATGGCTTTGGATTCTAATGCCATGTTGAGTTCAAGCGAGAAGCCCCTGCCCCATTTCTCCCCGTGGCCTCTGCCTGGTTCCTCGGGGGTCAACATGTTTGCACAGTCACTATCTCCGGATGAGAACTACTACTGCTTCCCGCCTTTCGTAATGATTCCTGCAGTGTTGGCGTTTCTACTGCGGGAATGTAGGCGCCCTTTGAGAGTGACACTGGTGGTTCACAAACCTTCGCCAATTCCTCACTGGTGGCCTCAGCTTGTGGGTAATGCAAGGATAATGCTATTGGGCAACACGGGGGCTGGAAATGTCTTGGAAGTCCCATCGAAAACTGGTTATATTCCGACGGCGTTGAAGGTGCCTTTGTATGCAGCTCGTTTTCGTCTACATTGATGTTCTGTAATGTAACTGTTTCCTGACCTTTTCAGAGCAGCAGGGCGTGCCACCCGAAGCCATATTTCTTCGCGCTGCAGGGCAGAGTGCAGGAAATTATGGACGCTGGTCGGGCATCGAGCTACGAGAGAAAAAAGTCTGTGCTAGAAAGAGAGCTGGAGGTTTTCCTGACTCAACTTGGTAAGACTTTGGAAGATTGTTTGCCGGAGGATATTTGCATGTTCTTGGCGTTCAAAGATAAGACTGGTAAAACAACCGTCCATAACAGGTTCTGTCCGGCCATCGGAGACAGAAAACCTTCCTGCCTCTGCCTGCGGCGATTGGCTTACGGTACTGTGCTAAACAAAGTGTTTCAATTGAAGGCTATTTTTGTTAAAATGGGACGTGGCACGCCTTGGCATGAGTTCTTGGGGAATCCTGTCGATTCCACGATGGTAAAAATATATGCCAAACAGATCCAGGTAGAACAGAGCATAGCCCATGTGCTTCAAATTCAAGCGAAGCCGTTGTTCGTATCTAAACTGATGACTATTGCGATGTACATTGATAGGCACATTCTTGGGGCGAAGTGCTCGGTTCAGAAATTCATCTTGGCCCGAGATCAAGCAGTTTTAAAGTTCATGTTTTTTGGCGGGGACCGGGCACACGACGTGGGTCTAATGCTGGCTCAGGAGCTGAGGCAGCTACCGAATCGGAATGGTTATGTAATTAGACACACATGGGGAAAAACCAGCCGGGTTAACAAGCCAAATATATTTTCCGTCTTTAGGAGCCCAGATGATTCAGTGTGCCGAGTTCGGGGTTTAGAACAGTACTTAGAGGTCGCGAGCCAGTTGGGAATAGATCTTAGTACTGGGTTTCTATTCAGGCCGGTGAAACAATGCTCAGTGTTAGACCGTCCTCTGGAGTACCAGTCAATTAATTGCAGGCTTAAGAAATACCTGGTCATACTGGGTTTGTTCGAAGGGGAAACCCCTTGCGGTTTAAGGGGAGCATGCGCTATCTCTTTAAGATCTCTTTTGGCCACAGCCCCAGGGTCATCATCAGCAGAACCGCAGCGGATGATGAACCATGTGGGGTGGAGGACGGCGGCTAGCGTGGAGCATTACTCCCGAGAACGAAAGCTCGGACAAGCGGCAGTCGCTTCGTCTGTACTTTCTACCCCTTCGACGGACCCAGTATGGTCGAGTATAGAATCAGGATATTTCGATGAGTCTGAACTGGATAAAATTGGTGTTTGATTCCGCTTTGGGTAGTAGCGACGTTGTGTGTAAAGATTTACTAAGGGCAGCAAACTATGGATAATAGGTACAATGTGGTAGGGGCCCACCATCCGATGTTTTTGGTTTCTCAATGTCTGGTAGTTTTGTCACTTCAGCTTTGATATGCAGTTCGTTAACTTCGATGTACATGTAAGCACATATTTGGTGTACACACGAGTAGTCTGTGGAGTATTAAATCTTTTCCGGGCAATATCCAAAGTGCTAAGACCTCACTCGGTCACGTGATCGCTTTATTCCCTCAGTCTATTTTTTGGAACCGTGGGAGATGACGAGACGGCCGGTAACACTTCGGAGATCAGGAAGGGATTCTTGGCTGAAAAAGAGTAAGACAGGAATTCCCCCCCCCCCCCTCCCACCCTTCGACGGCTCCAGGTATCGACATTGTGTGAGGCATCGCGGGCGCGATTCTCATGTGACTTCATTCCCCATCTCTTAACCCAAGAGAACGGGCCTGTGATGTCCTTACACTTTGGATACTTTCTGATCTGTAGTGCCAAAGGCCTACATTCCCTGAAAGATTAACATAACAAAGCCCCATAGGCCTAGAAGGAATAACTATACTAGAATAACTAGGCCTAGACCCTTTAACCCCTTAATACATGGTAACAGTAGAAGAAGAAGTTAAGATTTGGTGTACCTGAAGCCAATGATACTGGTGAAACCAGTGCCGAAAAGACATTGAAGAAAGTGTTCGGTAATGAATACAATATAGATTTTGAAATATTTTACAATCATGCTCCGTTTTACAAGTTTCCAATTTCCGCGGACTCAAGGAGGTAATAATAGTAACAGACAAGCCGTAGCCATGAACTACAAACTCGAAAATATCTGTTTTGAGTACGACACAGTAACTAACAAGATGATTGCAAGTCAGCTCAGTAATAAGTACGATTCTGGCTTCTCAATCTATTACGATTATGTATATAATTTCAAGACTGTTAGTGTTAAAGCTAATGATCCACTAATTAACGAGAACATCAATTTTCCAAGGATGTTCATTTAAAGCATATTGCTTCTATTCGTGTCAGATTATGCTGATGGTTCTAGAGTTTCCGAGATGTTCGAAAACCCCAATATCACTAAAGTACAGATTACAATAGAGGGTGTTTCTAATCAAGTATTCCCCGAAGGAATGAGAACAATGGACCAATGGGAGGAGATCAAAAAGCATTTCATGTCTGAAGATCTGAAGAAAACTCATGACTGTTACAAGACAATGGAGAAATACTTCGGTGACACTAACAATTACGGATTGTGGATGGATTTGAGAACCACAGAGGACAACCGTCTCCATGGTCCAGGCAAAGAGCTTCAAAACACAAGGGATGGAATATAAGTATAGATAACAAAAGAAACAAGAAAGTGACCATACAAAATGCACATATTCGTGGTTTCTGATGCTCAGGTTAACATCAAGAATTCACAGATTGCTTCCTTACAACATGTAACAACATCAATTGCTTCCAGAGGAATCGATAGATTTCCTTCTAACTAAATGGATGCACCAGGAAAGAAAGGCATCATCAATAGTCTGTACCAAAGTGTACTATTAGCAACAACAACTATTGGTTACTCTTACTTATTAAGAAGGTTTTTAAGGAATTATCGTAATAAGTGTCATGTATTTATCCCTTAACTTGATGTTGTTATTTCACTTAAGTTGTGAAAGGAACCAGGTATTCCTGCATAAGTTAAACTAACCTTACATGCATTCTGATTTTTTTTGTTGAGATTAATAACTAAATCACTTGAACTATGTTCTGGGTAATCTCTAGAACCAATGTTTAACACAGTTTTCATTTTATTTAACTTAGGTTAAACTTAAAGTACTCTATTCCATTATGTTTCTTGGTATCAAGGTATCATTGATCATAATGGTACTCTAATGTTCCATAACTAACAGTTACAGTTCCACTAAGTTTAAGAACCTCTTCTAAGTTGGCCTGACTTGGTTCACCAAGTCAGGCCAAAATTTATTCTAGAGATTACCCAGAACATAGTTCAAGTAATTTAGTTATTAATCTCAACAAAAAACTTATGCAGGAATACCTGGTTCCTTTTACAACATAAGTCAAATAAAAACATCAAGTTAAGGGATAAATACATGACACGTATTACGATACCTGATTGCCTTTATTATCTAGAAAGTTTTTCAAAAGCATCAATTAAAAGAAAACATCTTAAGTAGAAATGCTGTTAGATTTTATTTAGAAACGACCTCAATTTAGTGATTAGAACCAGCCAAGTGATGAAATGAAGAACTACGAATATCTCTTGATAACCCCAGGATTGAATGGTGTATGGTTAGGGATTTACTACTTTATGCATTACTACAGATGGGGTAGAAAGAGTAATACGATTAAAAATGAATAAAACCAAAGTGATGTTGCAACCTGATGATTATTTTTGACCCCATTTTTACATTAAGTTCTTCTATGTAATACTGCCTCTTGTCTTAAGGGATAATACTATTTTCTTCTAAAAGCAGCTTTCATTGCCGACTCATCCTTGTTAAAAAGCAGGACTAAAATCCTGATGTTCTCCCCGAAGTCCTTAACAACTGAATTGTACTTCTGAACAAGTAACCAAACAGACATATCATAGTGCCTACCGGAAAAGGCTAAATGACATAACTCTGAAAATTTCTTCTTTGTGTCTCTCAAGTTAGCACAGTCATCGATAATGAATAACGTATTTGATCCTGAGAATGCTTGAGTAGCAAATTTAAGCACAAGGTCCAAGTCACTTGACACAGCTTCTGGATTAACTAGATATTGTTATCTGTGTAAACGCATTTCCTGTCGAATGTCTTATTGTTGTAATATGTTGGACAGAAAATTACTATGTTATGGAACTTATTACGATACCCCTTTTCTAAGAGGTCAAGAGCAAAATGTTTCTTACCAAAATTTGTCACACCGGAGACGAGCATGTTATGTGGCTCGAAAACAAACATTTCTTCAAGCTTTGTTTGTGTTTTAGATATATTCAAATAGAAATGAATTCAAAAGATCAAACCGGACAAAGTACTTACGGGCAAAGTCCAAAGAACGGAGTTCAAACTGCAACAGAGTAATCTGAGGGATTTGTCCTACAACCCTGAAAGTCCTACAGATTACAGTTCATTGAGTAAAATATAGAAACAGGTAAAGGAAGATAAAGCTCTGATCGGACACAGTCCAACGAGCATTACTTCGTCACAAGAGCATAGCTTGATAGCTCTAATTAAGTACAAAGACGTGAAATATTTTCTACTTTTCACTTTTCTGCCAAACTACCAACTACATGCACCGGCCATTAAGAAATTCACCTTTAGAAAGACAATAGTATCTTACATTGACTAACAATGGCAAGCCGACCTGGTTGACATGCAGAAGTTTGAGAGTAAAAATAAAGGATACAGATACATACTGACAGTAATTGGTTTATTCAGTGGTTACGCTTGGGCTCTACCAGTGAAGAGTAAGAGAGGAGAAGAAATAAGAGACGCATTTAAAGTGATTTTCAGAGAGGCAAAACCAGTAAAGATCCAATTCGATGATGGTTCTGAATTCTACAACAAACACTTCAAGGAACTCTTAACAACAAACAACATACATGTAGAATGGTTCTCTACATTTTCAAGTAAGAAAGCAGCAGTAGTAGCTAGAAAGATTGCCAAACTTCACTGAGGAAGTATTCCAAAGCAAACAGATCATCTTCACTCATCCTATCGTCTACAAGCTTGAAGATTATCACAAAGAGGAAATTCAAGGATACTTCTACGAACAGGAATTGAGTTACGTTCCTAATCCTGACCAACAACCAAGGTTTGCAAAGTTTTGAGACTTGAAGAAAACCTTCGCTTTCCGCTTACACTTTGAAGCGGCGACAATATTCTCCACTCCAACAATTTTGCTATTTGGACTAAGTAATCATCCAAGGTGGCGTCATCAATAAACCTGCAATGTATTCCATTGTTCTCGACTCATACACAACAAAGGGTCCTCTTTGATCAATTGAGTAATCGGATCATTCGAGACCTCTGCAAATGACTTGCTGCTATTGATTGGTGATCTAGGCCCGCCTGCACTACCAGTGCCAGGCGTATGTATAGGCCTATTGCATGGTGCTGTGTATGCCTTACTCGGCCCAGGAACCTGAGAATCTTGCATGATTTGGAAAAAAAAGTTCCCAAAAAAACCAAAACGGGCACAAAAGTGACCGAAACTTACCAGCTAGCCTTAGTGTTTAAAAAACAGTGAAGCAATAAACGAAGAAATACTTCAATCCTTAACAGGCAATAAATGCGAGAATATCGGATACCTATAGGAAACATGAAAATAAGGATGATAGTGGTGGTGGTGGTGGTGGTGGTGGTGGTGGTGGTGATGATGATGATGATGAGGATGATGATGATTGTCAGCGGTGCGTTACATACATATAAAACAAACCAATCACTAATATAATGGACCTAGAGGTGTAATAGTTTGTAATGTAACTCCTCCATCAGTTTAAATAGCATTTGCTACGGTTTTATTCATACGAGTACAAGCAAATGCTTCAAAATCGGTAAAGCAAATGCTAGTTTTTATTCATATGGCCCATTGTCTGCCTAAAAGTGCTCTACCACAGCTTTCAATTCTTGATGTTTCTGAAGAGGCACTATTTGCATGGCCTATCAAGGAGCTGCCCATGGTGCTGAACCTCCAGGAGCACGCATTTTGAAGTTATAGTGGTGATATTGTAATTGGTTCGAGCCATTGAACAGCCGAGATGACATGTGAAGGCCTATCTGAGCTTTCCTTCTTCTCCCCCGTATAAAAAGTGGCCTATTGCTGACTATCAAGGAACGAGGCATGTTTACATTACCTCATCATCTCCATCGGACCAATTGATATAATGTACTTTTATATGCAAGCAACAGTAACAGGGTCCGGGTCTGTGGACAATTGGTTGGTTTTAATTGTCTCTTCGATATGGCCCCTTTGATATTGCATTAGATTTGCATTGCAATTCAATCTTTCGACCTATGCAATTTAAAGGTTAAATGCCAAAGTTAGGCCTAATCTTAATCAAAGTACATCAGGATAACCTTTTGTTACCTTTAGATGTCAAATGTAGTAAATTTATTTGCATAAATATCGCATGGAATAAAGAAATTCAAATAAACCGCCCTGTCTCAGCGTGAATTTGCTTCGGCAAAGTTCGTATTTCGTTCGGAAACTCTCGCGGTTTTGGGGAATTCCAAATGAGGAGTGACGTCACTAGTGCTGTCATTGTTAGACTGATCCCACTGCCTGCATACACAAACGCCATGCTGTAGATGCCTGCGCAAGACAGGAGACCAGTTTTGTTTTCATTCATCTGACAGCTGATTCTACTTTCTGGTTGCGTTCACGCCGTTCCTACCATGTAAAACCAATTATTTTACATATTCTAAAGCAAAAATGGTTTACTGCGTCGCACCAAACTGCAGCAGTGATTCAACGAAGGTGTTGAAAGTAGATGGGGTCGGTTATTACAATTTTCCTCGCGACAAGAAGGCCCGAAAAGTATGGGTAAGACGCATGCATCGTCCGTCTTCTTGGGTCCCGTCTCTCGGTGCGAGGGTATGTTCGAAGCACTTCGTTGCCGGAGATTACCTGCTGGACCCAGCCATATGCCGTGCGATAGGATTTGACCCTAAAAAACGCCTGTTGAAGCCAGGTGCCTTCCCTACACTCTTCAGTCATGGTGAAGGCGATGCCATGGATGGTACGCCTACGACCAGTGCGCCGTGGTCAGCTGTGCAGAAGAGGGCACATCAGCAGGTGATTATTATTTATTATCAAATCAGTATAGTAGGTATGAAATTATACCCCATGGCCATAGGCCTAGGCTAGGAATACCTCCATCTCGAGTGCATGACCATGGGGTAGGCATGGTGAAGTGTAGGATGTGGTGTTGCTGGGGCCTGAGGACCTTTTAAGACTACAACTTGATAATTTTCATAATTGATACTGCACGACTGCAACTACTAGGCTACCTTCAGCTGTAGGAGCAAGTCAATACAAAAGTCCTACTCCTATTAGTCAATTATGATAGGCCTTCTATTTAAAATATTTGTTTCTCATTTCGTAGGCTGTAGCAGAGGCGGTAGCGGGATACAACGTGTTGTATGGAGAGGAGGCGGAGGAGGCAGCTGAGCAGGATGATGGTTTTTTGATGGCTGATGAAGGCCGATTTGAGGAGGTTGGCAATCACCTGATAGAGGATGCAGTACTGCCACAGAGTTTAGACGATTTGGAGGTTTTGCCACAAGTATGTTCAATCATAACCCAGCCCCATGTGTCATAAACTTACTATTAACTGACTTCAGGGTGTGGCTCTACAAAAACTGGTTATATTGGGTGATCATATTTACATAGATAAATGTCCCGAACAGTGTAGACTAATAAATCAGAGGATGGATTAATCCCACAATCTTGTAATAAAAATTAACTGCATTAATAATGTAGTGAAAGTTAATGTAAACAACATCCCCGGAACAATAGCCTCAATTCTATTTCTTATCTTTGCAGGAACACCCTGAAACCTTTGCCATTGGGACACAAGTTGGCTCCTCAGTCTCCATGCGGTTTGCCAAGGCTGTCCAGGTCAATATTGTCACTGGGTCTCGGAACAAAGGTTCGCAGACAACCTCCTGCACCGGGGATATTGGCTGTCAGGCAGAACCAGAAGTCCGAGAAATTGCCATTCAGACAGATCTGTTTGACATTGATGTGCCAGTTTTCCAAGGTAACCCCAAACCTGAAAATTATGTTGATACTAGTAGCAACCCGACAAGGTGTCAGACAGTTTGGGTTTTACTATCTAACACAATTTTGGTTTGTGCCTGGCAATACGACAGATAAGTCACAGTTTGGTGCCAGACAATGTCTTTGACCACCCCAATATTTTCAGGCTTGAAACCAAGTGATGAAGACATGGAGGATGAAGAGGTGCACTTTCCAAGTCAGGAAACGATGAAGACTGATGACAGTGACGATGAAGACTGGGAGCCATGTGAAGATGATTATTGTCAAGAATTTGATGACTCGCTCCTTGATGATGAAAATGTGTAAGTGTTTGTTGTAGCTTTCTTGAGAAATTGATTCTTTAAAACAATTGAATTGTAATAGAGTGAATGAATAGAATGATAGTCATAAAAGTACCGGTATGGCAGTTTCTGGGACCTGTTATTAGTGTTAACACTAATAAAACTTTACTTTTTTCATGAAGGACTCACTAATGATGCTCTACAGTGAGTTTATAAACTGATAAAAAACAATCATTGTCAAATCTTTAACCATAATTATTTACTATTTCAGATCCGGCAAACATTATGATTTCGACAATGAGTATGAACAGCCCTCCCCTCAATATGAGAGAAAATTCATTGTCTTCGAATCAAGCTTGAGGCTTCTGTTCATGTTTTGTCAAGTTTGCAGGGCACCATGTCGAGTCGCACTCCGTACACTTGGCACAGCTGTGATGGTGATGGCGATTTGTGAAAATCAACATCAACAGGAATGGACATCACAACCATTTAAAGGACAGCTTCCCATTGGAAATTTGCTTTTTGTTGAATTATTTCATACCAGCACCAGCATGACTGACAAGTAAGGAGTGCCCTCAATCAAAAGAAAAACATCTAGTCATTTGGCCCTGTTAATTCTTTGTTCCTTATTACTTAAACCAGTATTACTCTTTCAGGTAGCAAGGCCCACAAGGAACTTACGCTGATTCTCACTCAAAAGATATTGCTCAAGGACATCAGAAAGGTTTCACCAGGAGTACAGACTTCATCTCTTGAGTCGTATCACAAAATTGTTGGTTATTTCGCTCCCAAATCCCGCCATTTCTTCTATGAGCCAATGAAAGCAAGGTATGATAGACTACAATGTATTCTCAGGGGTCATTACTAAATCACGAAAAAAATTTCATGCAATGCTTTGAGTGAGTGCTATCAAAGCCCACTTTTCCTTATTCGTGATGCAACTGAACTTTGTTCTTGCACTCTACTTGGACTATAAGGCGTGAGGCGAGTAAAACATTGATTGAAAGCATTGACCAGTCATGCCAGTATTACAAATTCTCTTTACAGGTTACTGCTCGCCACACTCCACTTTAATGAAAATTCAAATCGGAAACAGCGTATGGGACAAGATGAACAGCCGCAGTGGTCGATTTCATACCCCAAGGGGAGAGGAGGAGCTGCAGTAGCAAAAGAGGTCAAAATTGAATCAACATATGGTAGGTATAACGGCCAGCATCGTTACTTTAGTGCTAGCACTGCAAGAAACAAGAAGAAACAAGATTACTTGTATTAATACTTCCCTTTATGTTTTCAGACTATGTACAGCTAATTCTGGAGGACCTGCTGAAGCGGAGAGATGACCTGCCATCTTACAAATTGGCAAGAGATGCAAAGGACAAGTACCAAGTGACTCATCCTATTCCAGGTCCAGTGTGCTCAAAGTACGACAAGCAGGACAAGATGAAAGTTGTAGAAGAAACAAAACGAGGTTTAACAAACTGTAGAGTTCATTCATAGCACCATCAGAGTTCACTATCACAGATCAATTGAAGGGTCACACCAAATCAATTGAACGTAGGATACTTGAATCCTGTGTACCCGTCATTGTCCGGAGCAGGCCAAGCAGCACGTATCTTGTCCCGAGCACAAACAGGGAGCGGCAAACGGTTCCTTCTCCCCAACCTCTTCCAAACCCAACGGACAAGGTTCCTATAGGCCACGTATCGATATAACCTGAAATTGTTGGGAAGAAAACAATGTTTGTACATTTAATTGACAGTTTTTTTTAAATTTATTGAAAACTTGTAATATTATTACTAAATACATGTAGATACATTTTATTATATCTATTTTCTATATTTCTAGTCTTCAAAGGGAGAAAAAAATCTCATTTCTGAATTGATATTGCCTTTTCTTGTCTTCAATTATACAGCGATGGAGGTGGTCATCATTACTTACTTGTGAATGGGCTGGTCATCGCCTATTTGTCCCTGCTCTTCGATGTAGTGATACATCGACATTTCCAGCACCCATCTATCAAGACAGGTGCTGGAAAAACCTGGGTGTTGCGTGATGCACTCTACTTTCAGCTCATCCTTCTTGGCCTGGACTGGTGAATAGTCTGAGCAGCACAAGGATTCCCTCCCCTTCTCTTGTGGAGTGCAGACACCACAATGACACCTACAAATACAAGTATAATATAAATGTTATTGTTATACAGCAGTGATGATATTTCGATAGCCATTGCCATCAATGAATCAGGGCCTAGGCCAAGGATAGGCCAAATTTGAGTGAGAGGCAGGCCCCTGGAGCTCAGCTCAGTAAGATTTAGCATTGTTTCAATCAATCAATTAATGTAGTATTGTCGAAGGCTTTCGCCTTAAGTTGTTACGGTGAGAATAAACTGTTGTCTTTGCGCGGGTGTAGTATTTCACTATTTGGTGTGGTAATGCTCCGCAATGGAAGAGTCTCAGTACAGTAATAATCCAAATTATTAGGCCTAGAGTTCACTCCATTCGAGTAGGCCTACTACCAAACCCTGAGGCTTAGTATTCCGATCCGAGATCCTACTTACTATAAAATAACCACGTGGAATGAACTCACTCAACTCAAGATACGTTGTGGTTTCGACATATTCGAGGTGAAAAACGCCAATTGTTTACTGACAACACTCGATCCGTGAACGATGGAGCCCTATGTAGAGATGTACATGAATACATGCACATGATGACATGGCTCATATCAGCATAGGCCCCCTAATGTCCAGCTGATGCCGCGCCTATACACATGGCATGCACAGTGCACTGCCACTGCACTTGGAACTCACCAATTCAATTGATATTTCCTATGCGATCAAGTCGCTCATCCTCCATCTCCCCATCATCACCTTCGCCCGATTCAGAACAAGAATCTGAATCGTCTCTCGCACTCTCCACTACTGGCTCGTACATGTAGGGTTGAATCACACCATTGCCTTCATCAACAACCAAATCGTCATCAAACAAATCTCCCGCACAATCTTCGCTCGCCATGCTTGCAGCCGCAATTTTTACTTGCGCAGTGGTCAATGATCGTGGATTTGACAGCACTAGTGACGTCACCAATGTGAACCTAGCGGCGAATAGCATAACTACACATCTGGCGGTCTTTTCAAAAGCGCCTTCAAAAACGAGCTCGCAAAGGACTGAACAAATAGCACTTATTTCACAAAAAAATCACTATTTTTTTAATTCCTTCCGGTTTATTATGTTTTTTAAGATAGCATATTATGAAAATTCACCACAAATACAGGTTAAATAGCTCAGCATTTGACCTTCAAGGTATAGCCCATTCAAACCTGCCTGTACCACGGGCATAATGCTAGTTTACCTAATAAGACATTGACAGTCTTAAACATGAGTAGTTCAAAGGTGGTAGTAGAAGTCCTATTGAAAATAGTGTTTCAGATAAGTTTTAATTCCTTTTTTCAAAAGCTACCATAATATTGCACAATCTTATATCTGCTGGCATATTGTTCCAGAGCTGTGTGGGGGGGGGGGGGGGCGCTGACACTGTAAGCCCGATCTCCAACAGTCTTCTTCTTGGACTGGGAGTTTCATCTGCCGTGGTTGTTATATGGGTCGAAAGAAGTAGCTGCCGAAGATAGTCATGGCCACCGCCGTACACAGCCCTAAAGCAAAAGTTAAAAGTTTGAACTCTATTCTGGCACGGACTGGAAGAGAGTGAAGTTGTCGGAGGTGTTAAACGGTTTCCCTTTTTGGTGTTAGTGACCAGGCGTTACTCTTTGAACAACTGGAAAAAAAATATCGAAGGTAACCGAAGCCCGTATTCTATTTTGGAATATGTATGCGAATTGCTTTGTATACGACATTTATTTAGTTGTCAGTTAAATCTAACAAGGTGTTGAATTTGTCATTAAAATATTTCTCCGCGCTGACCTGCATTTTTACCCATTTAGATCATGAGTTGGGCTGTCGGAGTGATGCGATAGAAACATCTGCGCCTGTCACCTCTGAGGTCCTAGGTTCGATTCCGGTTGGTCCCGGTATGTCATAGAAGGGCGAATCTCTTCGACAGCGTCTAGGTTTCCTCCTGGGTCTCCGGTTTCCTCCTTATCCATGTCCTTACATTACAATCGCCCAATGTTGTTTATAGAGGTAATAATGTCCTTGTTATCCATCAGCTCTAAACTCAATATTTTCAATCATGAGTGTTATCAAGTTCGTCATTCGTTCCTTTGTAATTTTTGCAAAAAAACTATCTCTGACATTCGCATATATCCAGGAGCAATTCCATCATTTCTGAGAAAAAATCCTTGATGAAGGATTAGGTCATCATTTTTACGTAGCGTAACAGTATTGCATCCTCCAAATTCTATTTTCGTCGCATTCATTTGATCTTCGTGTAAATTCATATGTAACAATGTTGAACACTTTGATATTATTAACAGTGTTTTATTGGAAATGAAAACATCGGTAACTCTGTCCTCCACATCAAAGTTAAGTGTTATCATTGAAAATCTTTCAAGGTCTGCATCATAATATGATAAGCTAAACACCTGATATGCTATGATAAATGTCTGTGTAGCGAACATACAACTGTGAAAATATATCTTTACAGCTTGGTTTGGCTTGAATATTTTCAACACCTTTCCACACCTAAGCTTAACATGTACAGATGTTTGATTGCGTTCGGAATCATACTGTTCTAAAACATTACAATGTAGAAAGAGTGCTGGCCTTCCCATGTTAATGATGTGGACCAGCATTGTCATATATTGCTCATACGAAAGAAGTACTGATAGATTATAAAAATGGTCTGAACAGGTATTTTCCTTCCCAGCTTAATGGTCATTTTACCTGCGTGCTTAAGTTCCAAGTCATGGAAGCGGAAAATTGGTGTTTTCTGGTCAGGTTGTGAAATGAAAAAGCTTCTATATTCTCCTAATACCGATCTGAGAATTCCATGAATTCCGCTTGTCTTGATAATCGATGGATATCCCTTGTTTAATCTCGGAAAGGTTGAAAAAATAGAACATGGTCTGGCCCAACCTCCATATCCGTTTGTAGAGAGTAAAGACATCCATCTTTGAATGGAAGAGGATCCCGTTGAATTCCAGGTAGTCGCCATTGAAAGCTACTCGTGTGCGAATGTAACTACTTACAGGCTAGAGTACAAAAAACGTAAGAATGCTTTAAGATTTCCGTTAATTTTTCGAAATTGTGTAAACACCTACCGAATGCAATTTCCGACATACTATATCACAAGGTTTTAGCAAATTCGTATACCTAATAACTGCCCTACGGCATTGAGTATAACTGCATTTCTATTTTCCTGGACCACCAGTAATTCTGAACGGTGTCCCCCTGTAGCTGATTGATGTGGATAAAACCTCAGGTCTAGCACATGGCATTTCACATAATTTTGCTTTTTACCTCTTCACAAAAAAATAAAATTGATATTTCTTTTTTTATCATTTTGATCGAACACGACTTGCTATCATTTTAAAATCCTACAGAAGCTACTTTTTTGAGGACTGTTCCCTTGAGTTGTCCGCCTCGTTTTGTTCGCGGTCTGTTTCCCTTTAATACACCAATGATCGCCATGATGGTGTGTGATTTGGAGCGAGAACGCGTTCTCGGCTCTTCAGAAGGCTGGAGAAGGCCGTTGCCTGTTCATAAACATGGTTTTCTTCTACCTCTAAAATCTGAACACCGAATGGTCTGGCATCAAGTCGCGAATGGCTTTAGGAGCAGATACATGTAGTTTAAAGTATCAAGTAAAGACTCTCTTTACTGACTAGTTCCAAAACATACACAAGATGGCGTTTTTGGAAGAGCATTTCCGATTTGAAAATAAAAAATCAATGAAAATAGCACTTAAGAAATAAAGTTGACTGTGCTTTAAGAGAGACTAGACATGCTTTAAGAGAGACTAGGCATGATGCCAGTCTCTCTTAAAGCACAGTCAACAGACATGTGGTTTCAGTATTAGGTCTTTTGTTGTAGCAATGCGATAATGTAAGCAATTTTGGTGAGGTCCGCCATTTGTTATCACCAAGTAGCTTCTAGAGTTACTCAACCACTCTCTTGATTACAGCGGCCGCCTCAGCGTCACCACGCGGGGCCTAATGGTGTAGGCTTAGTAGCTTCGCGCGATATACACCATTCTGGGAAAACTCAATGAGGAAGTATGCTCATTAGCATAATCTATTCTTAGCTCCAGCTCGAGGTAATCTTGCGCAGTGTTTCTTCAGCCCAGAAACATTGTGGTGGAAAACGTCTAGTACAAAGAACGCCTAGCTTGCGCCAGACTAATAAGTGAAGAAGGTCTGGCTGCGCGAGACTACTGTGATAAAAATTGCCATTGCAGAGACTCTTTAGGCCCTTTTCCACTACCGCACAATCTGTCCCTGTTCAACTGTGCCGTGCTCGGTCCGGACCCGGCCCATTTGTTTTGTACCATTTCCATTGCGCGCAATAATATCCAGGCCAAATTCTGGTGTCCACATCGGCCGCTGTCAGCAGCGCTACTCTCCTATTTTTGGAGTTAGGAATGTAAGTAAAATTCTCTAAAGATGGCAGCAAGCATGCGCACTATTACTCAGATAAGTGGGCCCGGCCCAGTTCGCGTTTCCACTGCTCATTTTTATTGCCGAACTGTGCTCGACCCGGGTCGAGCTCACGTCCTTTTGGGGGGTTCGGCCCACATGGAAATGGCACCGTGCCGAGCCCGGTCGACCCATTTCCATTTCACTTTTTTTAACCGAGCCGTGCTCGACCCGGGTCAAGGCCCGGCAATTTTTGATAGTGGAAAAGGGGCTTTTGACGTAGGCGTATACTTTTTACAATTGAAAAGGCTCCCGAAAGACGATAAAGAATGATTATTTATTAACATTTCCTGAACTACATACCTTCTAATTATCACTTTACATAAATAGGTTGGCGTTAGGTCGCGTGCTTTTCTTTCCTCGTGACAATATACAGCAAAATAGTTACAACCCCATAATCGCACTATTAGTCCATAATGAGATCACGGTGACCCGTTATAAATGTTTCGCCAGCTTCGCTCTTTTGCCGCTACGCGGCGCATTGGGTCCTTGCGTCCAGAATGCACATTAACAGGGGAAAAATGGGGGAGGATATACTTACATTTCCTATAAAATACTGACGCAGCATTTTTCGAGTTTCTATCCTATAGCATGGCAGGGTACTGTGATGTATCATCGCAATTAATATCCAATATACTTGCTTTATATTATTCAGTATAACACATTGATACGAATGAATCTAGTATACTGGGATAAACATCTCAGTATACTAGGAGTAAAGAATATTCTGCGATATGCTGATCATTATATTCGAAATTTATACCACCTCAGTATATCCCAGTATATTATTATCATAACACATACCACAGCTATACTGATCATAGTAACAAAATTAACTCAGTATTGCAAGCCATTTCATGCAGTGGAATACCTCCAGTTCGGTATCAATTCCTTAATCTACAACCGTCTTACCACATACCTTCACTCTTCTGGACCTCGAATACACCAAGGTGCCGTTTTTTCTTCGATAAGTCTGATGCCCCGCATCAAAGCTGCTGAGCTTGCACATCCATCTTGTAGGGGCGCAGTCGAGAGTCTGACACTTTGGGGTGTCGTAACAAACTGATGAGCACGCCAGTAAAGATGTTGCAATATATTTGTTAAGATATGGCCTATGCATTGAAAGATTGACGTGAACTTTTAAATATGATGACATTGTTTACTATATTGAAATTGCGGAAAATTGTAAAAAAGGCCTTGCCAATTGACAGCGATTGCCCACCTCGTTTATATCCAGATAGCTCCCTCTGTGAAATCACTTTTATTCCCTTGTAAGATCGACACTTAGTCCTAAAGAAACATAATCCGCATTTGTGATAGATACATCAATTTTTCTGCATGTGCAAGTAAATACTTCTAACAGAACATCGTTACCATCTGGGTGCATACGCGTGACACCAATCAGGCTTACCTTACCCTTTCAGTACCGGGATGTCTGCGCGGTGAAGGTAATAACCATGTTGACAAATTAGTATGTGGTACTGCCTTTTGCAGTCAGTACATAATCGTCATTTTTTGGACGAGTTAGGAGGGTTAAAGAAAGTTGTTGTCAAAGAAGGGTAAAGGGCAATCAATCAAGAAGTTGGTACATTGGGTACATGAATAAAGGACCCCTTGACCTTATACCAATTATACTACTCCTCTCACTGATCTAAATAAAAAGCCAAATGAAGGCTGCTACACCTCCACAAGGAGTGGTGCTACAGTGAGGCCAATTGTATCGTCTTGCTTATAACTAATAATGAGACCATACATGCTGAGGTCTTAGATATCGTTGTCGCTTTAATGCGATTAGACAGACATTGTCTGCTCAGTGAGAAACAAAGGCGCCCAAGAATCAAATCTTTTTAAAGAAAGGCTGTAATTAATAAAGTTAAAGTATGCGCGTGGTTCAGCCTGTGTGGCTTGGACGATATAAAAACTTCACAGCAAATTTTCTTTCATCTCGTAATAGATAACAAGCACTCTATTGTTTCACTTAAGCATAGCGGATTTTGGCCGTCAAGGTATCTTGCTCGCAACCCTGGGTCTATTGCAACGTAGATCTGTCGGATGGGAACAAGGAACCGTAGCCACAACAATTGATCCAATTGCTACACGGAAATGGCCTCATCTGGTCACAACTTGTTTTGCTAAAAGCATAATTGTTGTAATTCTTTGATACATTACTGACCTGGGGACGCAGATACAAGTACCGCTTATATTGTATACTAATGAGCCTCTACAGGGGACCCAAGTTGTGGGTTTAACATCTTCTTCCAAACCGTACCATACCATGTTGATCACCCTCAGAAGCATTCAATGAAACTCCTAGTTGCAGGGCAGGAAATAATTCAACACAAAATCGTGGCCTCAAACAATGTCAGCCTTGTTATCATTGTGGACCACCATTTCTGGTTAATCAGCACCACAATCGTCGAGTTTCCTCTTGGAGTTTTTGATTCGGCAACAAACGCACAACTTTGCTTGTATTCCTCAACTCTAGCCACCAAACATCGTAACAAAACTCGTACATACATTGTCGAACTCCGGCTCCTCTTCATAGGCGCACGGCATGGTAAAAAAATCAGCAACAGCAGCATGGTTATAAAATATCGGCCATTGTTTTGGTGGCAAAGCTTCAGGCCTATATATCTTTGCTTCAGGCAAAAAATTGGATTTTGTGAATGAACTATATATTCCATTGTAACGATTATTGGTCCCAGAGCAATCAGCCTATGGCTTTTTGGGACAAATACCTGTACAAAAAACCATACAAGCTATATTTTCATCGATTTTCCATCAAAAACTCAAAAAATAGTCAAGGTCAACTGGTTAAATTTGTATTTTTACATTGGGTGAAGAAAAATTCTCTGAACTTATAAATAACGCCGGATATCTTGGCAACAGTGAGTCTTATAACTTAATAGTTTATTGGAAGTGCAGGCCAACCTAACTCCGTCCCTACACAGCGTGAATATCCAATCGAGAGCAGCGCGATCCACTGGGACGATCCATAGCTAGCGAATGCCACCATCACCACCGCCACTACCACCGAACGTGCCAGTGGCCAGTGGTGGCTGAGTCAAAAGAATCATGATAAATGCCTCACCTGAGATGGCCAAACCCGGTTTCTCCACCTGATGAATCGGGATTGGGCCAAAAGTAGACAGTCCTTATACATTGTCTATTCCTCAAAATTCTTCCAAAGCGAGCGCATGTACATGTACTAGAATTTCACCGTACCTGGTAAAATCACGCATCTGCCTGCGAGATCTCGTGACTTGGATTGTCGGTCGCTCCGGTCAACGTAGCTACAATCCAACATTGCGTCTGGAATTGACGGAGGCGGAATGAATTTGAACGAGGCTGCTCCCCGTCTTCCAGAAGAAACTTATATCTGGTCACCATCCTCGCCGTGCTCCCCGCCATCCAGAAGTAACTTCTCTCAGATCGCCATCCTCGCCGTGTCAGTTGGCATTCATTCCCGATCCCATATTTTAGGATGCCTCCATGATTGCTTGGCCCTAAATGTGTAATCACTATTACAAGAAACTTGTAAAACTATACCCAGCAAAAAAATGACATTTTGTCTCGAAAGAAACTTTCAAAATATTGGAAAACTAATCTTCGAAGTTCAAGAATGCACAACCTCGAGCAATATCATGCCTTTTTAACAAATTTTTGATTGCACTATTTGCGCAAGGTTACATGATTCGCGGCAGGCGACAAGAGTGAAGCCGAAATGTGGAACTAAACGTATGCTATTCCGGCTGATTTCCGACTCACATTTTAGAATCAGCGGTCAAACGCACTCAAACAAACCAATCATTGCGTAGCCTTGGAGGGTGGCGTATCTCATGCGCAGTGTTGATTGCATCAATAGAGCAGTCGAATTGGAGGGAGTTAGTGGGTTTTTTTCGCATGAACAGACAGCTTATTTGAACTTCCTATTCATTTCAAACAGATATTTTACTGACACATGCAGGAAACTTTGAATCGAAATTCACTGAATCAATTTTGTAACAAATTCAAATTTATAAAATTCAAATAAGTTTATTGTTGCCTTATAAAAGTTACATTTTATGTCAGAGAAGTGCAATAAACTGGTGCAAGGTACAAATAATACAGGTTAGAAGGTATTGAAGCATCCTGAACATTTATTCAGGCCATATAAAGATAACAAGAAGTGCAGTGGTGCAAGATTTTGAGACTTACTCTCTGGTGTGGTGCAGGTCTCAGCCCCCTGTTTATCTCAATATGTAACGAGTGACATTGCGCAACGAGCATTGATCGTGGATCTCTTGTTTGGTAGAAGCCATAGTGGAACGACAGAGGGAGCTGGTTCGGAACATTGAAGGTGTATATAATATTCTGGGTACTAGGAACGTTTTTGCCGTTAGGCTATTTAATCGCCCGACCCCCCCCCCCCCCCCTTCATTTTACTCCTTCTGTTCAGTTGGTCATCTCTCGTTTCTCGTTGACAAATGCCAAACCCCCCCCCCCCCCATACTCTATCGTCAACGTGAAATGGGAGATGGGGAGCCCCTAGGCATCTGCCCCTAGGCATCTGTGTGACTGTCCGTTATGGTTTCACCTTAAATATAACGGACAGACACCTGTAACTGCATTTTAAGTCACGTTATGAAACACTTTGAGCCACAAATGCTTCTCATCATAATTATCTTCCTATTCCGGTGTATACATGCTACACAACACAGCACATGCAATGATAATCACAATTTAGGCAGATATGGTAGACATAAGCGCAATTTGTATATAAGCGCAATTTTTGTCCTTTATTGTGCGTAGGGCTATAGAAACAGTGATTTCACTGCTTATTTAGGACAGCTTCGTCAATATAAACTTATTAACAAATGTGTGTGAGCTATCTAGAAATACCAACCAGCAAATCCACGAATGGCGTAGAACAGGAAATATTCGCGGTTGAATCTACCTGACTTTCAATTTATTTGCTGTCATGGTAACCATAGCGGACAGTGATTTGCTGACACTGTCCAAATCCTAACACTGGAAAGGCCATGCAAGGAATACTGTGATGATCAGACATTGTTCCATAGCATAAGGAAAGGCGTTTTTATACAGTACTCATTGCCCGGATTGAGAAAAAATTAAAATACACCATGTACAACAGGACGGCAGGAAAATTATTCCCTACCAGCAAATAATTATGATGCTTTGAAAAGAAAACAACGCTGGATTGTATTCCTTTATTACTTTTGTTGTTCATCTGACCCCAAGGACAAGTCCTACTCGAGTTTGGTACCCGAGTTAGATACACGCACTTAAAATTTCGCCGTAACCGCGGTGTCGTCCAGCTATAGGAGTCCTGACCTCAGCCCTTGTCATAAAAAGCTTTATATTAATTTTGGTTTTGGTACTGCCAGCAGCAGGAAGTCGACCGAATGCAGACATCTATACTAACGACTAAAGAAGCTGTGCAAGAAAATCGTTCCAGAAAAAAACATGCTGTCGCATATAATACTCGTGAGCTTCAGATTAACACATTGGCGTGTCAAGTGTATTATACAAGTATTCTGTTACCTATTCAGTTCTAACATAAGATATAAAGTTTACGATGTGTGTCATTGAAATGCGTGTCATGAAATGGTTACAGAGAGACACGGAAAGACTCCTGTGCAGCGTGGCCTTTATCAGCTTAACCTGTTATTTCGTTACGTCATCTCAAGTAATTTTTTCGAGGTGGCTCCGCAATGAAACCCTCTAGCTCATCTATCACCGCAGGTCATCTAGACTACGAGAATACTGAGACACCACAACCACTGTACCCCATGTTGTTTCTGGCCTACCAGATCTTGACTCGTTACATGTGGATGTTGCCAGTAGCGATGGGTGTGCCGGGAAACATCCTTTCCATCCTGGTGGCGAATAGGAAACACAACCGGGCGCTCTCCCCGTGTATCTTCATGAAGGCGATGGCCGTGGCTGACGCTTTGATGCTCATTCAACACGCGGTTTTTCAACCGGTAGTTTATTTTGAGTTGGGACAATTCGAGGAAGACTTGAGAGAGGCATTATTTAGGTAGGCACAGTCTGGCGAACATTAATATGGACACCTTCTCTATTTCCATGAAGGTATTATTAAAGAAACTTTCAAAATTGTCGAGCAACAAAAATTCATCTCGATCATAGGCTTCCATGTTGTTTATGTGTTGCCACAGTGAAATTACGAAGCAGGGCCCGACTAGTCACGGAAGTAGCCGATTACGACTCGGAAACTAGGTCGGTAGTTTCCGGTACTTTCAGACTGAACGCACTCAGCCGTCCGGAGTAATTAGCGGATTAACGCGAGGTGTTTGGAATACACATGATTTATTGCTGTGCAAAGATTGGAAGGATGATTGTGTCCTTTGATGTGGCTCCCGTTCTCTCTCCTTCTTAATAATACCTCCATTCAATACCATTCATAATCTCTCAAACTCGTGCAGGGAATATAACATGTCAAATACGGATTTGAAGGGTTACGCCGTTCGTAATCACTGGATGAGACTTTGGCACTTAATGAAACGATTCAACTACACACGGTCATGCCATTTCATTAAATACCTTCATATAGGTTTTTTTCTTGTTTTATTCCTTTAGTAGCCCATCGTTTCTAAGGTGTACCATTATGAACATGAACAAAAATATGTTCAAACGTGGCTTGAGATTTTGTATTGTACCGTACCGCATCTGGATGTAGGAAAACGAACTCACTATTGTTGGTAACATGCGACAGCTTGGAAGAATGATTCCCTGTCATAAAATCTGGTGGTTAAGACCTCCCTGGCGCTACGGGTGTATGCAAGTAGTAACTGCGTGGATATTATAGGTGAGACTCGTCTACCACGTTATTCAGCCATGAAAATTCAAAGCCTCTCTATTAAGGACACCCTTGGGACTGAGAAATGATGTCCTTAATCGAGAGGGTTCCTGATAACAAATGTCAAATTGAGTGGAAATGACCAACTTTGGGCCAAATGCAGTGTCCTTGATAAAGAGGGTGTCCTTATTAGAGAGGTGTCAGCGAAGGGAGGTTTTACTGTACTACTAGATGGCAGTTTTGACCGAAGGAACCAGCAAAAAATCCCCCCTGTACATCAATGCACAACGCAATGTACAAGTGGGGGGACCTTTCGCTACAACATTTCGCTCCTTCGAGACCTCGTTGGATTTTTTGCCCCCTCTTCTGCCTGAACCCCTTTACAACGTTTTGACCCCTGTCTCTTGATCAAGTAACCCTTCCCTTTGCATCACTGTATTACTGCATTATTGCATTACTGTACAGGATTCCACGGTATTTTTATCACTTCACAAGTTCGCTCCATGTACATCAATGCACTTCGCAACGGGGAGGACCGTTTGCTCCTTCCAGACCTCTTTGGATTTTTGCTCCCTATTTTGCCTAAACCCTTTCAAAATGTTTTGACCCCTTACTGACCCGTGATTCAGTGATCTGTGATCAGACTAACCCTTTCCTTTCAGATTACATTACTGTACAGCATACATGTACGCCGTGGCCTCCGGGCTCTTCCTCGCAGAGATGAGCGTTGATCGTCTGATCGCGGTGAGGTTTCCGATGGCTGCCCCAAGACTCTGCACCAAATCAAGGGCCATCAAGACGGTCATAATCACGACGGTTATATCGATAATATTCAATCTCCAAGTTCCATTTGTGATGGTGTATGTCAAGAATCCAATAACAGGTATTATGAGTGAGATGATGAAACTTCGTAGAGGGTTGGCCTAGTCCCTGAGATCAGAGAGCACCCCTTTACCTTGGTAGTGCCGCGCACCAGGTGTAAGGCATTTGGGGGGCGGTCTTTCTATAAATCAGCTCCAGAATGCGCCTAAGTAATTCTCCTAATTTGGGCACAATACTAGTTAATTTTTTTCCTATTTTTCATTTCCCCCGTTTGTTGGAACTGCTTTGATTAAGAAATACCGCACGAGCCAGGATGCAATCAGCCATGCTATGCTTGATCCGGTGAACCAACTGCTGGTATGGAGAACTCCCTTCCCTTCATCGCGTAACACTGTCAATACTTAAAATAATAGCAACATCACATAGACACAATCACACAATATCCTCCCCTCCATCGCGTAATGCACAACCCTTTTGCCTATACTTCTAAATCCGCGCATATCGCTGTATGAACGATCACGCTTTAATTAAAACCTAGGCTCATTCGATTAAATTGTTTGCCGGATGAACCATAGCTGCGACATGCAAACTTAATTGCAAGGGACCTAAATTAACACTCCACCTATCGTGAATCTTACCACCCTAAAGAGACAAGAGGACCCACATTTTTTAATTGATTTGTAAAAAGGGCTATTTTATCGTTACTGTTTAAAACTAGTATTTGCTATTGCACCGACTGTGAAATCAGTTGTTTTAACCATGTTAGTAATCGAAATGATAATACCTATCCATTTTAATCGTACAATGGTATTTTTTGCTATTTTCTTTAGCTGGAACAACGAAATACTGATTACTTTCACTTCTATTGTTACTAATTTCACAGTTGGTGCAATAGGTGCTACAAGATGTTTAGTTGTGTTTACCAATAATTTTTAAGAGTATGTGGTAAAAATGTCTGGCAGGTTTATCAAGGCGATGATAGCAGCTTCGATGACATGGTATGAGTGTAGGAGTTTAAGAAGTTTAGCCCGCCTCTCGCATGCCAAATTAAGACAGTGCAATATTTTGGAATGACCTGGATTCGAATTCACACATCCTATGCCATGTCTTATTCAAGTTTTCATGCGATATTTATAATATCAACTACCGCTAGCAATAAGCTAAAGAAAGCAATGGTAACTTAAAGAACACCGAAAAAAAAACTGAAATCGCGATATGCACGTTACATGGTTATCATTGGTTACCCAAACAGCAGCATCAGGTAGCCAGAGCCCTCATTAAAACATACTGTGCACATTAAGTGTACATTGTTGTTCATAAGATTTAGTAAAGAAATTACCAAGGACCAATCAATCCGCAGAAAACGTATAATTATGTGTAGCCAAACGTGCACCATCATGAAATCGGAACGACATGAACATACCCGCACTTCTCTGTCACGACTTCGATATGCTTCCGGTGAGTGTATTCTATATAGCTGCGCCATTCTTGGAAATCGCTACGAAAGCTATATCGTGGCCAGTGGTGCTGCTCCAACATGTCAATGCATGACCTATTCGCCGGGATGTTCCTTCGGACAATCGTTTGCAGTTTCCCTTCGTATTTTGTTTTTTATCAAAATATTTTGTTCGTGGGCATTGCGATGGATGTCACAAACCAAATCACAACTCGTGCTGCACTCATAATTGCACAGTATCAACTCCTGGATCAGCCGGCCCGATGCAGTCTCTCACATGAGCATGGGTGATAAGTCAGAGAACCCAAGGGGAGTCTAGTGAGTATTATTTTGAGTAAAGTTTGAGTATAGTCTACGTGGCTTTGTTTACGTTTACGAAGAAAATATCATCATATATTCCTCATATATGTAAATATATATAAAAATATCATCATATATTCCTCAGGCACTGAAGTTCTCATCATCCAAGTCCCAGAATACCCACAAATCGAGATTATCGCCTCATTAGCACAAATGTTTATGGCAACTTTCGGCCCGTTCGTCGTCATAATCGGGGCAAATCTAGTCATTATTGTCACGGTTAAAAAGGCATCGGCGCAGCGGGCAAAGATGAGCGGAACTACCAGAGAAGGTCAAGGTCAGGGACAGGAGAAGCTGAAGGATCAACAACACCTAACGCGCATGCTCATATTTGTCAGCCTGGCATATTGTGTGACGTCACTTCCATATCGACTGTACTATATGATGATGGATATACCAGCTATTGGGAGGATTTATAAAATGGAATATGTTTATTGGAACCTGCGCTATCTAGTCCAGGTCTTTGCTGTGTTCAATCTGTGGCTTTTCAATTATGCAATTAATTTTTATATGTACTGTATAGGGGGCGGTGCGAAATACAGAAAAGATTTACGCGAAGTTTGCAAAGAGTTATTCCTTTGTTGCTTCAAATCATAATCTTGCTGTGTTCTACTTATCACACTTACTAAAGTTGATGAAACTCAGTCACCCCCCCCCCCCCCCCAAAGAAAAAAATGTTTTAAAAGACCTGGTTACGTGTAGAAAGAGAAGATCACGGCCTTTCCAGTGGCGTACAGCGCCAATTGGTCATTCTTTGAAAAGCGCCTTCAAAACGCATTTTGAAATGGGTGTCATTTACAATTGAGAGAACATCCTGACGTGACGCACTTTTGGGCAAACTGTTGAGCGTGACCACAATTTTGGCTAGAACTTGAAATCCTAAAGATTGTCGGGAGGCAAAAGTTTATTTCATGCACTGTTGATCTCGGAGGATTTCACGGACATGGTCTCTACATAACCACAACCTTAATCCGTCGCTTTTTCAGAGGTCATTTTCGACTAACACTGGCTCACCGATTGGCCATACAGTGTTTAAAGCTGTGTTCTCACTGGGCCTTTAAAACGTCTTGAAAAGGTTTTAAGTCTTTAAAACGGTTTAGGGTGCCACATTAGAGGGTCCTTAAAACGTTTTGAAACCGTTTTAACGAGAACGGTTCATGATGCGCTTCCAAGTCTTCTTGAAACCGTTTCAGCTAAAACGGTTCTGTAGCGTTTCGAATGTGGTGCTATCAATGCGTTGTACGCATGCGCATTAGTGATTTTTACTTTACTTCCGTTCTGCTGGTGACGAATCATCCTTCTGCGATGCCTATCAGCCGTTAGACGTATAATAATTAATAGAAAAAGCTCATTTTGTTCGCGGTGAGGCAAGACCACAATTTATTTTTTAAGTCTTTTAGCAGTTGAATTGTCAATGTTTGACCGCGACGCATCAAATACTGCGTGCGGTTGCGAATCTGAAATTTAGATTTAGATTATGTTATTCCGGACAGTCGGGCAAGTAAATGGTGAAAAATAAACTGGTGATTGACCACGGAAATTTTTTGATAATCGACAAATTAGACAGACTTTGATATTTCCACTCTTTTCAGCCAACTGGCAGAAAAAACTCAAAACACGCCCCCTATTACCTAGTTAGCAAAATTCGAAATTAATTTTTTCATCAAATAATTTCTTTATATCTGTAGACTTGCCACAGCAAATATTTTTTCAATACCTCTCCAAATATGTACTTGAGAGTTAAAAACATTCACTCGTCTAATTGATAGGCCTCGACCCTCCAACCTATGAATATTCATTAGTGGTCTTGTGTCCGGGAGACAATACCACTTTCTCGTTCTCGTTCTCGTTCATCCATCTTGAATAGTAGTTTATTATGTTGTTTATAGATGGCAGGCCAGTCAACTTACAAAAATGACTACAGTGTGACCCGCTAAAAAAACGTTTTGAAGACGCTTTGAGAACGCTTTTAAAATCTAGTGTGGCCTGTGCGTTTTTGCTTAAACGTTTTCCGTCGGACGTTTTACGGAGAACGACTTCAGATCGGATTCAGTGAGAACACAGCTTTAGAATCGTTGGGATTTGATTACACTCCCAGTTTTGTCTTGTCAGTAAGGTATGAAAGTATGAAATGGGCCTACAGGAGTTTCTTTTGTCTGGTTTTAAGTCTGGTAAATATGTATACTAGTATGTGTACGCAATACACACAAAATGTATGCACAATTGAATTGCATACATAACCAGCACGTAATTCTATGTGACATTTTAGTATCGGTTCAAAATGTAGTGGTAGTTGATTTTTGCAGAACATGTAATATATCATGAACAAAACGTTTAGACGTCATAGGCGATTTCGAAATGGTGGCATAACCGTCGGTTAGAAACCAATAGGAATGAATAACAGTTGTGGACAGCTCAAAATCTGGTTCGATCAGTGAATGATTGTAACTCACGTCGCACACGCACTCACGGGGATTTGCGCCGTGTAGCGCGCGAGTTGGCTGGTACCAAAATGCTTACCTTGGCATTGTACTGTATAAGACCCGTATTAGACCAGCTGAATGATTCCCATACAATAAGAGGGGGTGTTCCGTGTGAAAATAACCAGGCGCTGCAAAGAACCCAGAAATGTGGGTAAATGGCGAAATAATTAGAGGCGTAATTTCTACCTTCATATGAATTTTCTAAAATATCATGAATATACTAGTATTTCTTAAATGTCTAGCAATTCTTAAACCAGTTCATGTTATATACGTTGGTTTTCATTTTTGGCTCACCGTAGGAGAGTCTATACGATACCGCAGTGTCCGTCGTCCGTCGTCGTCCGTCGTCGTCGTCGTCGTCGTCGTCGTCGTCGTCGTCGTCGTCGTCGTCGTCGTCCGTCGTATCCTTGTTCAAAAACAGTGGCACGTTTTTTAACCGCTAGGCCTATGAACTTAAAACTTTGTCCACATGACCCCCTAGGTCAGATGACCCGTGACACTAAATTTCTGTCCGATCTGATTCTCTACTTGGCCACCAGGGGGCCAAATGTGGATATCTAAAAAGTGTGATATCTCGCTTATTAATGACTTGTTTTCGATAAAACTTTTGTGGTCGGTACTCATAGCGAGGATACATCATATATCTTACGGGTTTTTAATTTGATCTACTTTTCAAGGTCGCAGAGGTCAAATGGCGTGAATTGGCCGTTTGAGTGTAACTATGGCACGTTTCTCAACCACCAAAGCTATGAGCTTGAAACTTGGTACATATAACCCTCTATATCAGATAACCTCTGGTGCTGAATTTCAGCCAGATCTGATTCTTGACTTTGCCACCAGGGGGCCAAAACAGAAAAAGTAAGAAGTGCAATAGCCTGCTTATTAGCAAATTGTTTTTGATGAAATTTTTATGGCAGTGACCCCTAGCAAGGTTACCTCAGATGTTGCACGATTTTTCGGATTTGACCTACTTTTTAAGGTCGCAGAGGTCAAATGGCGTAAATTTGCCGTTTGAGTGTAACTATGGCACGTTTCTCAACCGCAACAGTTATGAACTTGAAACTTTAAACAAATGACCCCCTAGGTCAGTTGACCTTTTACACTGAATTTTGGTTCGGTCTGATTATTGACTTGGCCACCAGGGGGCCCAAACTCAAAACTCAAAAAGTGTGATTTCTCGCTTATTACTGATTTGTTTTTGATAAAAGTTTCATGGTAGGTACTCCCAGCAAGGATACATCACATATCTTACGGGTTTTTGATTTGACCCACCTTTCAAGTTCACAGAGGTCAAAGTTGAAAACTTTACCGTTCTTGGTACGTTTTGTCGTTGTTCAATGTAAAGAGTTTTAATTTTGTGTAATGATGCATCTAAGAAGCTACTATTTGTATGCCAAGTTTCAGCCAGATCGGAATTCAAATATGGCCGAAATTGCATGTTTTGTGGGTTTTTCCTCGTATTGTGGCAATCCAAAGGTCGTGAGTTCAAACCCCGGTCAAGGACAGCCAAAAATATTTTTATTTTTCATCTTTTCCTTTTTTCTTTTCTGAGTTCTATCTTACATTTTCTTCATTTTTTGATTTATTTGGTGCCATAGATTTAATTAGGCGGCCATCTTGGAAATCGTTTTTTGCCGATTGCTGTAGTGTAACCAGTGATGAAATTGTTATGGTCAGATGGATGTATCTACATCACATATCACCCTGGTTTGTTATTTGACCTACCTGTCAGGGTCACTGAGGTCAAAGTTAAAAATATATTCACCATTGTCATGGAGTGGCACGTTTCTTCACTATTATTTTCACCTAGACTCTACAAGCTTGGAACCACAAGTCTCGGATTCACCCCTTGGCCAGGGCCGGCTCTGAACTGGTCACAGATGCATGTATAAATTATGAGAGGCCTACATACTGTAGCACTTTCTGTAACTGTCTACTAAAAATACTTACGGTGAGCACAATGGCCCCTGGCCGTTTCATTTAAGGCACTATACGTACCTCGCTATACATCTCCCAAACCCCGGGTGGGCGAGCACGACAGTGAAGCAATGAATTAGACCGTGGGTTTTTCTCCGACTACCGCAGCTCCACGACACAGCATATACATATATACATTCAGCATTATTTGAGAAAACTGAGACTTATATTTTCTGGCAAATCGAGCTTATTAGGGAAATAAGCGAAAATTCGGCGATTTAGAGTATACAATTTTAAAGTCTAGAATAACTGAAGACAAAAAACACAACCATAATAATCCAACACAGTGACTCTGGCTGCCCTTTCTGTGACGAAGTGGGGCCTTACACTGAGAAAATGTTTTTCTATTTTGCTTGGCCTTCGTATACGTGCAATGTTAGCATTCGTGACTCGACAAAATATTCCACGACCCTCGACATAAAAAGGGAATTAGCCAATCGACCTTCTCATTCCACCCAAAGTTCCGTTCTCAGCGCGTACATGTACCAGCAGTTCCTCAACAAAATGCCTAAGTACACCCTTCAATACTTTGATGGACGAGGGAGGGCCGAGGTCTCTCGTTTGATCTTTGCCGCAGCAGGTGTTGCTTTTGAAGACCAACGGATCGACGGGGAAGACTGGCCGAAGATAAAATCAAGTAAGTCGTTTTCATTTTCATCATGATTGTTGATTCCCTCTAGCAAATGGCAGAAGCACACCGACGGCTATCGTTACGCCTAATGGTATCTGGAACTTTTTGTGGCTAACCTATTTAATGGTATCTAAAAAGATTATTTTACTGCTCTGACTATCAAAGTAAACTCAGGCGTTTACGTCAATATCGATTAAAGTGATACACACGACATAATATTATGTAAAGCGTGACAACGAGCTGAACAAAAAACTGCTATTTGCTATGTATAGTTCGGTTCAAGATGTTCAGAAATGTTGCATATCTCTCTCACTTTCACAATTGCTATCGGATTTTCATCAAACCTACCTCAAATTGATATTTACATCATGTCCCAACGTTTTAATATATTCAACAAATTCAAGTTAACTGCCCTGGACTGTACTTTAGCCTATCTTACATAATTTTTATTTGTGACGGTCTGCTATAACAATGCATGAAAGCTAATAATGGAATTTGCTCTTCAATACTATAATGGACGTAGAGCTGAAATAGTTTGTCACACATCTCCTCCGTCAGTTCAGATCGGATGACCTCGAAACTTTTCCTGAAGTCGTGGTTGATATGGAGATAGTCCTCGCCGGGTTAAATGGGTAAACTTTGCAGCGATCTCGGAGAAATAGCATTTTTTGTTCTTTCTTTATATGGGCGTACTCATTAACATAAGAGGACATTTTCAGCAGGTCTGATTTGCATATGGGGCCATCTATTAAATCAAAAGTGTAGGATTATACAAAAATAAGCCGGGAAAGCATTGGGGCCACTATATGTTTAAAGCATTCATCCATTTCCGGAATTTTCCCCCTTTATTTTGGTCGTAGGGCCTACTCTTTCACCTTACGTTGTTAATCGCTCTTAATTTTTCTAAGTACCGTATGGGAATTCATCACGTGATACACGTCACATAATAACAAAACCGCCTCACCCGACCCAAGCACTGGGCGCAAAGTAGCGCACAACTCCCTATATGAATACCCGGGGCAAATATAAAATATAATATAAAATCCCGATTAACATTTCTTTACTGCAATAAAAACAGGCTAACCACTGCAGATTAAGAAGTAAGTGAGTATTCCAGAACGAGTGGAGTCCATGCGGGTGTCGAAAAAACCCTAGGCGAACTACTTCCTCCGTCTGGTGCTGCCACCCACTATGCTCGCGGCATTTGTTGTACTAAGTTCGTAACACGTCATTGCCTCTTCACCATTCGCAAAATAGTTCGTCAAAATAATTCGGGACCACTTTGAAGAGTGGTGGAGTTTGATTTTTCCGGTCGTTTTGCTCCATACCATACTCGACCCCACCTCCAAACCAAAGCCAATGAAGACAAATCCCCCCCCCCCCCCCACCTATCAATACATATACCGTGATTGCCTCAATCATCATCAGAAGACAAAGTCACAACCCCTCAGACCAATCAACCCTTATCTCCCAGATTGTCCCAATCATCAAAATCAAGACAACATCACAACCCCAAGACATGTCATTTCATTTCACCCAAATTGCCCCAACCCCACAGTAAGCCCACACCCTAAAACACGGGTATTATGCTAGTATTGATAATGTCTCCAGGGTCTGAAAAAAAACAATTATTCACGGGTTTTAATAAAGGCTTAACGTTATACGGTTTTATTTATATATTAGCTTAGTTTTATTTATATATTAGCTTAAGCATTTCCAAATCGACAGGACCTGTTTAAACAGGCAAATGTCCCAATGCTGATTCTATGTAATATAAGTCTATGATCTTATACAACGCTCGCTTGTCTGAACTATTCAGCGGTGTTTTCCGTCCAAGGGGTCACTTTATGGACCACTTTTCGTCGGCGATGTTACGAAGATTTCGGTACGCAGCAAGAATGCTCGAACAAAATGCTGTAAATGTGGAGATTTACTAAAAGATCTTCGAATCCGCTGCTGTAATAATAACCCTGTTTAATATTACTAAAGTGAACATTCATTTCCATTTTGAGGCAATTAAAACTGTTCAAGGGCCAAACTGACCTCGATACAAATCATCGTCTGCACAAACAAACCTGATTAAACAGCTATTTTCTATATGCTACCAAAATAGTGCGCATAAACACCTTTGTTTAAGGAGGATTGTTTTTCAGACAACGACATAAAATGCAAAATGACAACCCTGTTTGAATTTTTGGAATAAAAAAACCCACAAAAAGTCTTGTAGTTTCGTGGATGAATATTTCTGAATATTTCTGAATGTATCTGAATATTTCACTATATTCAGATTTTCAAGCAAGGACGGAACGACATTGATATGAATAGTTCCGGTCATGCGCAGGTAGGTTGGTATAAATCACCTAATGTGGATAGAGGACTCGCAGCATATAGAATCCTATTCCTACGTGTCACTGAGCACTTCTTTTCGAACCGTCCAATGACGTTTTCGACAAATTTATGCGAAAATTAGCTAAAAATAAATTCGCCTCAACGGCTTTTTGCGCGAAAAATAGTTGATATAATAGTTGATTTATGTTGACTACTTTATACGCGTCCAAAACAATAATAATTTTGACTACAGTACGTCCATAACACCTGACGAAGTAAGGACTGATGTCTCCCGGGGGGGGGGGGGGGGGCGTTGCGCTTAGGGCACAGCATGAACACTATAAGAGCACCTTTTTCAAGCTTTTTACTTTTCACCTTCTTTTTTTCAAGTCGGCAGAAATAAGGGGAGGTGACGTTGCCGAGTCCCCCCCTTGGATCCGCCCCTGTCTCCTCTTTAAACTTTTCTACGGAGAAAGAAATCCAGTAGATGATCATGATTGAATATAACATCATGGATAACACCCATAAGTGACCCAATATACGAATTAAAATTGTTGAAACTCCGCCTTTATCCAAAGGTCTATTCGTAAACGTTTTGCCCGCCACGATTGGGGCTCTGTGGTCAAACTTCTGGTCGGCTTTTCTGGTCCCCACTGTTCGACCTTCAGATCACAACATCACAACAATGAATGACACAAGCGTCGGCAATGTTCGCGCTCCTGTTTCGGGGCTTAGCAAGACCTCACCAATAAAAAAAACCCTCTTACCAACTCCTAAGAAAATGTGCTATTGATTCTAATTCTGTCTCCAGCTACGCCATTTGGAAGCTTGCCTGTCCTAGTGGTTGACGGTCAGCAGTTTGCGCAGAGTATGTCCATCGCCAGGTACCTCGCCGACACTTTTGGTAAGTTTCAATTCGATTTATTTCCTTTGTAACCTGATGATAGTGATAGTATACTACATGTAAAAATCGTGTCAAGCAGATAGAATTCCTAGGCGGTAAGAAAATGATGGGCTGTACTTTGATAACGACAACGCAGCAAAATCTGGCGTTCATACTTAGTAATTAACTGGAATAAAAAAACTGTAGCATGTTATTAGTCGCCAAGAAGAGACGCGAGCTAATTTCATTAAATCATCGTGGCACTAAATCTTTATTTAGACTAGCCACAGAGTCTTTCAAATTTGAAAGACTCTGGACTAGCTGAATGTGTAGAAAAAATAACTGTGCAACGTATGCAATGTTACACAGACGCCCAGCTCAAATAATCAACTACGTGTACCTGAGGGGAGATTGAAACTGGTAAGATTTATCATTGGAAGCTTACTCCCGCCATAAGTTTTAGCTCGGCCGTTCAAATTTCCCAACTTTTATAAGGGTTTTGAGATAGGTTTCCTTTAAGATACTAACAGCAATCAAAGACCATGGCGTTGTGTATAGCTGTTGCTGTGTATGTGTGCTGCATAACAAATGAATTAGATTCTGTGTCGACACTATTAAACCGGTAAAGGGCTGCCTGTACAAAAAGGCTTATCTTGAGCATGTTCGATTACTAGCGCGGCGCTTGCGGGAGTAAGCGCAAGTTCGTTCTTTTTGGTGCTGGCGCCTCCGATCATCTCGCCCCAGGCCGAAGTGATGGAGCGACCCTGGGAGTGGGTTATTTCGGCTTAAAATTGCCACCGCACGTGACTTTTGAGAAAAGATGACAAACGATCCTGTAAATGCCGGCTTTTCGAAATACACAAATGTGTTTATTGCATCAGGCTGTAGTTTTTTTTGCAAACATAGAATAGCTGTTGGAAGAAATTGATATTAGAATGTGAAAAAATTGTTCAATAATGTTAGTGAGAAGTTTTTGTAATTTACGCATACCCGGTAGTGTGTCTGGTCATTCTTTTAAAACTAGTTTACCCTAAAGTTACTAGTCGGGCCTGGCGCGAGGGCTTTCGGGCTCAATTCATACTGAGCATGTGCTTCAAGGCGTGAGATAACAGTTTATCATGTGCGCATGCTTCTTTCGAAAAAAGAAGTAGTTTTAAAGTAAATCATTTCGAACACATTTTGAATTTTCCTTTTTTTAGGTTTAGCTGGTAAATCTGGGACGGATAAATTATGCGTCGATGAAGCGGCAGAGCTTGTTCAAGAACTATTCGAAGCTCATATCAAAGTCATGTTCACAGAAGAATCAAAAAAGGTGAGTGAAAGAGATATCAGAAATTTTCGCTAAACTAATCTTGTGTACTCCTGAAAGTTTTAACAGCTTGAATCAAGAGGCTTTCAAACTAGGAAGGCAGTCTTCAAAAGCGCTCACATCGCTATATTTTATTTATTTATTTATTCGTGTAAAATACATGTACAATATTTGATATAACATGACAAGACATTGGATTATGAACAAAATAAAACGTACATGCATTACACTGGTAACCATGTAGGTCGAGACCTATTATATGGCACCAGATAATATGGGTTGTGTCGTCGGGGTGCCGGCGACATGCGCACTAAGTGGGCCGACAGTTTGCACAACGGCAGAAAGTGACGAAAGTGCACATGTCGTCGACATCCAAACGATCCAACCTGTCAAAATAATAAACATTAAGGGACGATTTAAAATGCATTTTTTTCAAATTATGTAATTGGACCGGGAGGCTGTTCCACAGCTTCGGTGTCCTCACCCAGTATTAGGCACCGAACGTCTCCGAGTGGAATCTCGGCTGCGCCAGTCGTAAACCGTCGCCCCTTACAGCCGGGGTTATATAAAAACGTGCATTAAAATCCAGGACATTATAATAAGAATCGTGCATAAAAACTAGATCCTTGATTTCCCGACGGTACGACAGGGGCAGCAGAGACAACGCTCGCAGACGCTCCACATATGGCATATCAGGGCCTAAAATGTGACGAGTCACCCTCCGCTGGACACGCTCTAAAGTTTCAAGATCACGTCGCACATGTGTGTCGAATACCACCGTACCATATTCAAGGCGACTACGCACAAGTGATTTATACAACATGATATTCAAATTAACGTCTGCAGTACGCCCGCATACACGCCTGATCATACCCCACATTCTACTTGCACTGCTTGCAATACCATTGACATGAGATGACCATGACAGGTCCGAAGAAAAGACAATACCAAGATCCTTGAATTTATCAACCCGACACAATGCAAAACCATTGATATTGTAAAAGAAGTGTGTCGGATTTAACTTCCTAGTAACACTCATGACCATGCATTTGCTTGGGCTAAATGTCATGCCCCACCGTTTACTCCAAGCGTACAATTTATCAAGGTCGGTCTGAAGTAGCAGACAGTCGGTTACAGACTCTATCTCCCTACACATTTTGGAATCATCAGCAAAAAGATCCATGGCAGTACCGTCACTAACGACCTCAGCAATATCATTTGCGTACAATAAGAATAAAAGAGGGCCTAAAATTGACCCTTGCGGCACACCAGACAGTACATCTAAAAGTGATGACTCCGAGCCATTAATCACAACTCTCTGCTTCCTATTTGTAAGATACGACGTTAACCAACTGAAATGATATATGAAATTGTCCTAGATATAAAATTGTTTTCAATTTCGTACCGAAAAGTGAATGTCCTATTTTACTGCGGCTGAAAATTGTCGCAGTTTGGACGTTTTCTCACAGACTTAGTTGACGGTTACATGTGGAAAAGTGCCATGCTTTTTGAGCACACCCTTATACATATTGTGTAGTGGAGTCAGTCAGTCATGGCCCGTACTCCGAGGAAAGGGGCCAAAAACGTAAAGTACCACGACTCCGCCACATCTGAACATAAAGCAATCATTAGGTTGCCCATGTCTTTTCTTTTTCTTGTTGCTTAATTGCTATATTTTTATCCAGGGCCTTTACTTACTCTTTTAAGCTTTATTCTTCCTTTAGGCTGAGGCTCTCGCCCAATTCAAAAAAGATACTTTACCAAAAATGGTGGAAAATATCGAGAAGGTCTTTGCACGTAACAAGTCAACGTCTGGATTCATCGTTGGGGATAAGGTGCGTATGATGAAGAGCAATCCCCGTTAGCAGCAGTGTATGACCGGTCATACACTGCTGCTGTTGTAGGGCGATTCATTCAGGAACTTCAGCTGTACTTGGTTGTTATTGAAACACTTAGCCCCCTCGGTTGATAAGTGCCTATGATATCATCATCATTTGATTAACATCAAGTATATTTAATTAACTCTTTCGCTGCGGCAGCCATTTTCGGCTAGTGCGCCGCCCGGCGCTAGCACTTGATACCAATAACAAATAGTGGAGCTAATTTTCAACTGTGAACGGTCGAAACTATTTGAAAGTGTCGCCACCTAAACTATTAGGATGAAACTAATTATTCCCGAGCGCGTTTAGTGCTGGTGAATAAATATCATAGAACGGCATGACGTGGTATACACGTCATCTGCACAGCAAATACCATGAACATGAGGTAGTGTACATGTCACCCGCAGCGAAAGTGTTAAAACAGCCAAGTTATTTAGATGTAATCTTGAAATGAGTGCTAGACAAATATTGATCTTCACCAAGGTAGATAGTAAAATGTACTTCCTCCGTGTGACGTTGACACTGGCTAAAAAAACAAATAATCTCGAATGTATACAACACTGGCCTTACCGTATTTTTTAAATGATTAAATCTGGCATTGATCATTTTCTTAACCATATCATTCGGCTTGATATGTATTTCATTATACATTTCGTTGGGCTACATCATTTGTTATTAATTTTATTTGGCTAACATCATTGTTATCAATGTCATTACAGCTTTCCTATGCCGATCTGTACCTTCTCAGTGTATTGGACCAGCTGCCAGAAGATGCTGTAGCGGCCATGTCAAAGACGATCCAGAAGAATAGGGCAACTGTGCAAGCATTACCAAATGTTAAGGCATACCTAAAAAAGAGGCCAACGACCTCGTTTTAACTATATGTATAATCAAAAGACCTGTAATGCTGTCGTAGTTGTTCTTGTATCTTTTTACACGTCGCATGATCGAGCCCTGCAGTGCTAAAAGGCAGCCAATCTACTTCTGATTGTTTCAAGAAACGCAATTCTTATTGAGCTGCTTTAAAACATCCCAAGACATCAGGCCTATTCATGCAGTCGATACATACTTACTTCCTCATCGGAAACATGCGAAAGGAGGAGTCATGTTCTAGGCCCTGTTTGCAAGAAGATGCGTTTAAACGACCAAAATAATTAACTAACCTTCTCCCCCAAACCAAGGTAAGATGTTAGAGCCACAAATAACTTCTTCCACAATGGTATTTTTAGCAGGGTTAAAGGCAAATGGGAAATTCTGCCCTGTCCCTTTGTTCGTAAAACCGTAAAATAGTATGAATAACTAATAAAATGTGAAGGAATTAAAGCAATATACCAAGCGATTGAGCGTCCTCATTATTGTCTTTTACCATGGCACGGCTCGTTCCTTGGCGTGTTTTTGTGTCATAACCAGCAGGTGTCACTCTTCACTAGTTGGCGAGTTTTGCTGTCATTAAACTAGCAGGTGGAACTCGTCAATAGTAGGTAAACCTCTCCTCTCTAATGATGCCAATCTCGAAGTGCTTGTCAGCGCGAGACGATACCACAGGCGCATCTTTTGATCAACATGACTAGAAGATTAGTTCTGTCACGAAAGGTAAAGTTGTTCAACTTTTCCACGGTTCCTGCATGACTAAATAAAGATATAGTTTTCTCTGTTAATTTGTTATTCGCTTGTTTTGTTCGTATTTTTGTTCTGAAAGTCTTCCAATTTTGTTTGAACTCTTAGATAGAGCACGAGACGTCCACCACTAAATATATTCATATGTTTGCGGTAGACTTATCAATTAGATGCGAAATTAGATTTATTAAACAATTAAGTCCATATTTGGAGAGGTATTTAAAATATATTTCCTGTGGTTTTTCTAAGATTTCGTGAAAACAATTATTTTCATTTGGCAGCATACTTTTCTTCAGGTTGGCTGTAACGAGTCGAAATATCAACGTCTCTCCAACTGGTCCGCTTGGCTAATTATCAGTGTGACCAACTATACCATTAGTTACCCGACAGACTGTTCAGAATATTATCCAAATTACAGATTCAAAACCATACGCATTATTTGACGCGACGCGGTCAAACACAGTGTGTCCAGAGGTCCGCCTACGTCAGCCCGATAGTACGACCTGCAGACAATATACATATTAGTTAGTACTACATGTCTATCATATACTCTAAATGCACTGATCCGGCAGATATGCAATGAAAAACATCAAAATTGCCACAGTAGTCGTATTATAGAGGTAATCAATGACGATGGGCCAGTTTTCCAAGACCCTCTGCGACGAAACCAATCGAAAATATGTTTTCGTTTTCGTGATAATTTGAGTCACTTGTCGGTCTTCTGGATGTGGTAAATTGATTGACAGTGGTTTGCATTGGAAACAATGGCGAACATAACCATTAGACAAATTGGTGTCACCCACTCATTGTCCATCCCAAATTTAGAACAATGCTCAGTGGTATCGAACGTCAATGCATCAGAAACGGTCAAAGTTCGGTGAGTACTGAGTAGTTACCTGTGACAGGATTCTTGACATGCACAGTGTGTACAGCAGATTGGTTCCTAACTGTACCGTCAGTTGGAACTGTGATCGGACTGTGCTGGCAATATATTCCCGGAAAACTATATATAAAAGCATGCGTCATGAACAACCAGTGGTTATAAATAACTCTTACCAATCACCTCGTATAAATGGTTATTGTAAGCAGTTGGCTATCATTCGAGGCGGCAGGCATCAGCTAACAGCATTGATTACCACTGATTCTCTCCGGTTTTGACACATTCGTTGCGGACATTGTGTAACGATAGAGGATGGGCAAGAGTAAGAAACATCCTGAACCAAAGCGGGAGCAAATCCTTGTTTTAGGTATGTATATGTTTATGATCCATCTTTAAGGGCAAATCCAGCTTTGCTGGATACGAGTACATGCGCCAAAGGCGCGTTTTGAGCGGGGAGTCTAATTTAAGTGCCTTAGATGCCTTTTCCTCGTATCTAACAACAATTTATGGGCTTCGTTTGCCTGAAACAAATGATTGTTTTCTAACACGGGTTTTTGTTATTTTTTGTACCGACAGAAACAAAGCGTGCTATTTCTTGAATATAAACGTATTATATAAAGTGACAAAAACTTATGACATTCTGCAACACAATCCTTTCACCTGAAAAAAAGTCGCAGTTGAATATTGTGCATGCACATGCAGAGGAGGGTTTTCGAATACCCTGCAGAGGACACTTACGATGAACTCACGAAATGTATTATACGAGCTCGTAGACGCAAACCTATAACCAGTCGCACAGTGGTGCATGCAGGGCGTGGTACTAGTAATTGGTCTTTAGACACCGAAGGTATACCGGGGTTACCCTATACTCTATAAATAATTACGCATTTGAACGATGCGGCGAGAATGGAAACCACCAATTTAGGATCAAAACTAGTGTCCTTAATTGAGAGGTTGTCCTTAATTGAGGTTCCACTGTATACATTATGAATTAAACCCTTTAGATGTTACAGACGTTCTCCGAAATTGTTTAGGCTGTATATTCAGAGATTGTGATCATCGTAATTAAAGGGACAACTTGGGCGTGGGCTATACCTGGCCAGGAGGATAATACCCCTGCTTGCCACCATGTGCCGCCACTTGTATCACACGAATGCTGATCTCAAATACTAATCTTTCGCAAGGGTTGCAATGCAGTTTTTGGACATGGAATTGTTAATTTCATGCAAGCCTATGGTTACTGCCTGCTTTTGTGCTGTATTCATTGCAGGTCAGTGATATTTCAATTGTCCTGTTTCTGCTGGAATAATCTTTTGGATGAAAAACCAACATAACTCATGCCCAAGTTGTCCCTTTAAAATATGTAATGGTTCGCATCAGGATGGTGCACATCACAAGGAAACACTGTGAACAAGCGCGTCACAAGCATAGCCTGCCAATTCGTTTTTGCATAGGGTGGACAAGTGCACATATTAATGCCGACGGGGTATAAGCTTATTGAAAAATAGCCGATTCGCATTGAAATACCCGTTCATAACTTTCATTGCAATGCTAGTTTTATAAAATGTTGTTGGGATAATAAAATGTTTTTGCAATAATACAAGTCACATTAAAAAAACGAAACCTTTTGTTTCCACGACAAACAATTTATTCTCGTCTGTTCCTTTATAACTGATCAAAGAATTAAAACTTCTTTCATTGGTGATTAATATCTTATATCACTGTTTTTGCCAAATCTTTCGAGCCAAGGATGTTTCGACAATGCTCCTTACATGCTAACGTTTCATACCAGCTTTTTTTGCTTCTTGTAGGTAGTCAAAATGGTGACGAGTCCGAAATTCTTGATTGGCTGAAGAACGGCGAGGACGAAATAGAGTTACAAGGTCATTACTGGCGTTATGTTCAGGAGAAGAGCATTTCCTACAATGGGGTTTACGTGTGGCATCCCCCAGGATTATCATCAGGTGGTCGATGCAGTGATGTGAGTCACGACATTTACTTTTTCGTGTAGGGGCCAGGGTATTGTAATAAAAACCCTGTACATTGTGTGTTCATTCAGTACACATAGTTTTTAGGCTGTCCTGTGTTTTTAAGCATGATAATAGGAAGTTCATAAAAAAAAGATATTTTCGGTTGAAATGAATCCCCTTTTATTGCAAACTGTTGACATGTGCATACATTTATCTCAAATTTGAGAATGAAAATTTCAGTTAGGTAAGTCAGTGATCCTTATGATAGCCGTTACATACACTACACAAACGATAACTTGAAATTGTCGACGCCATATTTAAAGCAGCCAATCAAATGTCGAAACATGTTTAGGGGAAACGTTTTTCGGTACCACGTCGAGTACGATATGAACCACAGTAATAGCACTTGAGGATCAATTAGGGTAATCAGGGAGTTGACATCGAGGGCCTACATGTAACCATTGATGATTCCGGGGAAAATCATCGCGGGCCTAACCATTGACGATTTTTGGGGAAAGTCATCCCTTGTGGATTTTTTCGATTGGTGCCTGTTTTCTCATGACAAGACAAGTAGGTTAATTAACTGTCAATGACAAAAGAAAAAACATGAAAAGCTATATTTTGGTTTTCATTTTAAAGTTCGGTGCACTACCTAGCTTTGGGCCACCAGATATAAACTGTATTATTAGTAGTTTGTTTACGAATGTTTCGAATCCTTTTTTCAGCGAATGTTTATGCCCATGTTCTTTAGGAACGCCATGGCAGTGGTGTACGTTATCAACAGTAGCGATAGCCAGGCAGTTAAACGTGCAGAATTTGAACTTGCTGATTACCGTGGAGACAAGAACTTAAAGGATGTCCTTATCATCGCCATAGCGACCAAACAGGACAACCCTGATGCAAAGTCGCCTAAAGAGCTTGAAGAAATCCTCAACGAAGGCCACCAAGCGAGCCCAATAAGTAAGTGTGTTTGTACTTCTTCGTCCGGCTTTAAAGGCAAACGCCGTTCGTTAAAAGTTTGAAATTTGTGATTAAATTTGAAAACTTCAAATTGTGTAAATAAGTACTGAATACAGGTGCTTTAGCGGTAAAATGTAATTTGATTTAACTCTCCTTGTATTTCAGAGGTTTTCCCCGTAATTGTCGACACCGGTGAGGGCATCAACGAGTGTTTTGATTGGGTGATAGAAAAGGTCGCCGGGAAGTACGATGTGACAGGACCGTGGAAGGAGTTGGCAAAGGATGTGTCACAGGGTGGAAATGCAGGATTTAACGTCGTCAAAGAAGCATGGAAGAAAGTAGTTTCGAAGTTTTACCGCGTCGGCTCGAAAACTAAATGAATCATGAGAACTGTGCGAGAAAGCATATAATTATGATAATTGCCGTATTCATGCCAACAAGGCCTACTGACATTTACAAACGACCACAGTCTATTTAGTATATTGGCATGTATTCAGCGTGTACAAATAGATGCGCTGTTATAGTGACATACTTACCATACAAATATACACACGGCTTTGTTGTGGCTTGGAGATTGTAATAGGATAACTAATGAATGGTCGATTGTCATGTCAAAAATGCCAGTATCAGAATATTCAGTTCGTGCATATGCTGAAAAGGCGCTTTAAAATGATGATTCCTATTGCATTGTTTAAGTCGAGCAACCAAAGTTCATACTTTGTCCAACAAAGCTTCTTTTTTTTTCTTTCTATACAACTATACATAAACTAACATTGAATAGATATAACCAGATGACAGTTGCATCATTTAAAAATCCTTCTGATCATGGTAGCTGTGATGGGGTACACTTTTGGCACTTAGCTTCCGAAATAACTCAGATATACCTTGAATGAAAAAAAGTAAGACAATTGTATCTTATAACGATGATTGTATCTTGTAACGATACTCTTTTATTTACATTCTTACCAATGTTAATATTAAAAAGATATTGTGTGATTCTAATTAGTTTTTTTTTTCATACCGGTAGCCTTTTTGTCGTACAAGTTCATACTTCGAAACAAATTCTAAGATTTTATAGGATTCTTGTAATCGATATATTTGCAAATTTTTTTACCAATAAATGTATGGTGATAATTAACCTTATGAGTAGTTATCTAATTTTTTGAATGTTCTGTATAGATTGTTGACTTGACTATGGTTTATACACCCATGTTTCTGCAAGGATCCTTCTCGAAGGGTCTTCAGATCACGAATCACTGAAAGGCACGTTTGACTTAAACACACATATCTTAATGAACATGATGCAATGAATGTTTGATGCCAAGAACCCGAGCAGAAACGCTCTGCAAAGATGATAGTAAAAAGTCAACAATCCATAAGACATCTTTTCTTCAAGAGACTTTTAAAACACTTCAGTGTAGTACTTTCCAGCGCCATCCGACGTAGATCGAATATCACTTCTTCCGCCAAAAATATCCCCTCAAGCCGCTTTTCAGTAAAACATTACAAACGCCCATCTTCAGGGTGATGAAGAGAAGACTCAGATATGCCTTGAAGCCAGTTGTGAAGCGATTCTAACTTCGAGAGGTCTTTTTTAGGGGGTCGGGGGTTGCTGAAAAAGGGGTCCTGCTGACTTTTTGTCGCGTTTAAACCCCCAAAAAATGAAAAACGCTACATATGTAGGTAGCACAGGGATCTCTTCTCTTTTGACTCAGCAAGCTTTGGCCTCGGGCAACGTGTACTGCAAAAATCTTATTGAGCTATCTCTGATCAATTTTTTCCCTGTCCTGCCATCTACCAGGCGGCAGTGGCGAATGGTTTCCCAACTAAATGGCGTTTTTTTGACTCACCTCGTGGCGTCCGACTGACCAATAGGAGAACAGGAATATTGTTCTAGTACACAAAACTGCCAATTAGAGTACAGGAATCCTGTTCTTGACCATTAATTGACCAATCACTGACCAAGAATAATAGACTAGAACATAAATCAGACAATCCCAGTTCAGGAATTCAGTTATTGACCATTAATCGACCAATAACTGACCAGGAATAATGGTCCAGAACAAAAATCAGCCAATTACAGTACAGGAATTCTGTTCTTGACCATGAATTGACCAATCACTGACCAAGAATAATGGTCTAGAACATAAATCAGACAATCCCAGTTCAGGAATTCTGTTCTTGACCATTAATCGACCGATAACTGACCAGGAATAATGGTCCAGAACATAAATCAGCCAATTATACAGTACAGGAATTCTGTTCTTGACCATTAATTGACCAATCACTGAAGAGGAATTATGATCTAGAACATAAATCAGCCAATTAAGAGTACATGAATTCTGTTCTTGACCATTAATTGACCAATCACTGAACAGGAATTATGGTCCAGAACATAAATCAGCCAATTACAGTACAGGAATTCTGATCTTGACCATTAATCGACCGATAACTGACCAGGAATAATGGTCAAGAACATAAATCAGCCAATTAGAGTACAGGAATTATGTTCTTGACCATTAATTGACCAATCACTGAACAGGAATTATGGTCTAGAACATAAATCAGCCAATTAGAGTACAGAAATCCTGCTCTAGATCATTAATCAACCAATCACTGAACAGGAATTATGGTCTAGAACATAAATCATCTAAACTTGCGTGGACATGTATCTAGGGAATCTCTACCCCAAAAACTTGGCTCGCTCGCTTGTAAATTAAACAAAGTCCTATTACTCGGATTGCAACCAAATTTTATATGATTATACTATTTACTGTCCACAACATAACTGAACTGCAGTCAAATCTGACAACCAAAATGGCCGCCAGGGGGCCATCTTGAAATTAAACAACGACATGTTACACACCAAATACGGATATGGGTTTTCCCGGGAATTTCATGCGGAAATTCGACAGGTTGCATGCATTTGACACCTTGACAGGTCTGTCTTTGCCCTTGTATTGAGGTTGTAAAGGACTATCGGGACTAAGAAGGGCTTGAAATTTCAAGGAACGCATGCAATCAGAAGGAGTTGAGAGAGATCCCACTTCGATCCTACTAAAAGAATTACCCTTGGTTAAGATACTGTTGTAGGGTATTGCAGAGTCTTTCAAATAGATTTTTATTTTATCGAACCCGTATCAGCCCTCGGGCCACGCTCTCTGGCTGATACGGGCTCTCTGACTGATACGGCTCTGCTCAATGATAACATCTAAGTATACGAGGTAGGAGTATCAAAAACCTGTATCTCAGGATGTGGGCACTTTGACGTCATAGCACTGCAACATATTGACCCACAAACATTACGTGATGTCATGTCCAGTTATGGGAAAATGAACAGGCTGCAGTCATGTAATTCAATATGCATAATGTATATACTCACAAGTGTGTATGCGCTACATAAATAACTGGGTATTTTATCAAGGTTGTCATGTCACTGCACGAGGCTGGATCGATTTCCCAATGTTCCCCGGCCATTTTGTACCCATGTTTGTTGAGGCAGGGATTTACTTGACTTACCGTGGAATGTGCCGACATTTCAGCGGATTGGAGTGGGAAGCTGCTTCTCGATTCTACCACAGGATATTCCACTATGTATTCTCGCCTGCCTGTCAATTTCTCTCAGTGTCTTTTTACCACGCATCTTGTACTTTGCCATTCTATTCTCGTTGACATTTGCGAGCATGTGAAGTGGTACGCGCCGCATAGATAGATCGCACTGTAGCATATAGTCTGTTTTGGATACTCAGCTGGCTATAGGATTTGAAATAGTGTATGCTGAGCTGTGTATTTTCTTGATTGATATCCTGCTCACTGTTCATTTCCTACATGTTATAAGAATGGATGTTGTTGCTATTTCATTCTGATATTTCCAAGCATGTGGACGTATAGATAGCTACACTGTACGTTTTGGCAGTAATTGCCTTTTCATTGGGAGACAGCGGTATTTGAATTTATTTTCCTATAATAATAAATAATAATAATAATTTATTTGATTTAAAGTGCTAAAATAATGGTGCATACATTTTCTAAGCACTGTACATAATATTAAATGAGTACATTAAAAGTGGTGATTTCATGAGGATAAAAAACAGTTTAAAAACATCCGGAAAATATCAATATTTAAAACATGTATGGCCTACTCTGAATATGTTAGGATAAAAAGATGAGTTTTGAGTTTACTCTTAAAAGTGTTTAGCACAGTGACATCACGTAACCAGCTTGGAAGGGCGTTCCACAGCCCCGCGGCCCGGACACACAGAGATCGATCCCCGAAGACCCCATTTGAACGTGGGATGGCAAGGAGCCAAGGGTCATCCGAGGACCGAAGTCTGCGGCCGGGCGCACGGAGACTGAGAAGTTCCTTCATATACTGTGGGCTCTCCTCATGATGGATGACCTTGTGGGTTGTGAGAAGAACTTTGTAGTCGATACGTGATGTCACCGGCAACCAATGAAGAGATTTTAAAATAGGGGTTATGTGCTCTCTCTTTTTGGACCTGGTTAAGAGGCGAGCACTAGCATTTTGTGCTTTTTGAAGGCGCTGGATTTCACAGCCCGGTAATCCGAGCAAAAGACCGTTTTGGAAATCCAGGCGAGATGTTATTAGCGCATTTATTACTCTGGCACAGGTGGTATTGTCCAGGTATCGTCTGATCTTTGCTATTCTATGGATCTGATAGTAAACCCCCCTCACCACTTGGGACACCTGTTGTGACATAGACATGTTTGCATCAAAAACAGCACCAAGATTTCGAACCTGAGATGAGGGAGTAACAGAGGATGATCCGATCTGGATTGAAGGAAGTGGCTCAAGTCTTGACAGCTTTCTCTTCGACGCAATGATGAGGAATTCAGTTTTATCATCATTGCCCTTCAAGTGATTGGGGCCAAGCCACTCCCGAACATCTGCTACACATGATTCAGCCTTTTTAATGGCAAGGCGGAGCCCTTCTGGTGTGACATCGAACGTATCATATAATTGTATGTCGTCCGCGAAGCCATGACGACACATGTCATGATTTTCAATGATTGCCGCAAGGGGTTTGATGTATATAGAGAAGAGTATAGGGCCAAGCACGGAGCCCTGTGGCACCCCAGAGAGGAGAGGCATTTTGTCAGACTTTTGCCCTTGAACGAGCACCGACTGAGTTCTCGAGCTGAGGTAGGATTTAAACCACTCCAAGGCTGTCCCCCTGATACCAAGCTTGTCCTCAAGTTGTGAGATCAGAAGCTTATGGCTGATAGTATCAAAAGCAGCAGACATATCAAGGAGGATCAAAATCACACCCTGCCCCCTGTCAAGAGCCACATCGATGTCTGCCTTGATACGCAGTAATGCCGTCTCCGTGCTGTGTCCAACTCTATAAGCAGATTGTAACGGATCATACAGGCCATGCACCTTCATATGCAACACGAGCTGCTTCGCCACCACCTTTTCAATGACTTTTGATAGAAAAGGAAGATTGGACACAGGGCGATAGTTTTTGAGGATATTGCAATCCAAACCTGACTTCTTTAGCAGTGGTGTCACAAAGGCATTCTTTAAGCAGTCCTGTACCTGACCGGTCCCAATCGATTCATTTACACAACGAACCAACAGTGGCAAAATTGCATCCAGCACAACATCATCCCTGAGTAGCCAAGTAGGCAAAGGGTCCAAACCGCATGATTTGGGAGGACTCTCTTTGATCACCTTTCGCAGTTGCAGTGGCAGTGATGTGTAACTGGTCGGGACTCTAAAAAAAAATCAACTGTCAGGTAGTGGCACACGAGCGGCATCCTGACATAACCAGTTGTTTTAAATAGGCCTATACTCCGCCTCTCGATATTTGGTGAATGCACTGTGTATAGCAGATTGGTTCGTACCTGTACCATCAGATGGAACTGGTATTCCCGGGAAAACCAGATGCAAGCTTGCGTCATGTGTAACCAGTGGTTATAAATAACTATTGCCAATCGCTTGGTATAAATGGATGTTGTACGCAGTTAATACGCAGTCGACTATCATTCAAGGCTTACCACGGATTCTCTCCGGTTTTGACACATCAGTTGCGGACATTGTGTAACGGTAGAACATGGGCAAGAGTAAGAAACATCCTGAACCAAGGCGGGAGCAAATCCTGCTTCTAGGTATGTATTTTATAATGATCCATATTTGAGCCATAATACCGGTATGTATATATAATTCAAATAAACCCTTTAGATGTTACAGACGTTCTCTGAAGTTGTTTAGGCTGTATATTCTGAGATTGTGATCATCGTAATTAAAGGGACAACTTCGGCGTGGGCTATACCTGGCCAGGAGGATAATACCCCTGTTTGCCACCATGTGCCGCCACTTGTTGTATCACACGAATGCTGATCCCAATACTAATCTTTCGCCAGTGTTGCAATGCAGTTTTGGACATAGGATTGCCAATTTCATGCAGGCCTATATGGTTTAGTACAGCCTGTTATTGTGCTGTATTCATTGCAGTTCAATGATATTTCAATTGTTCTGTTAACATGTTGAGAGAGGTCACGGTCCTATTGGAATCCATTTTTGTATGAAAAACCAACATAAAAATACCTCATGCCCAAGTTGTCCCTTTAAGGTATGTAATGGTTCGCGTCAGGATGGTGCACATCACAAGGAAACACTGTGTACAAGCGCGTCATAAGCAGAGCCTGTTAACAGGAAGTATATTCCAATGGCCCAATTCGTTGTTGTATAGGGTGGGCAAGGGTATATATAAATGCTGACCGGGTATAAGCTTATTGAAAAATAGCCGATTCGTATTGAAAAACCCTTTCGTAACATAATTATGTGATCAATGCACTCTACTTCCGGGAAATGTAGCATGCTCGTTTGTTCACGACAACGGGAAAGACGTCATCATTGCAAATTCCCGAAAATATTATAAAACGAGTTTAATAGATGGCGATGTAGTATGTGCTAGGCCTCAGTGGTATGTTTTATAAAATGTTATTGGGATAATGAAATGTTTTTGCAATAACACAAGTCACATTAAAAAAACGAAACTTTTGTTTCCACGACCAACACTTTATTCTCGTCTGTTCCTTTATAACTTATCAAAGAATTAAAACTTTGGTGATTGATATGCTTTATCACAGTTAATGCCAAAATATCACCTTTTCAGCCAAGCATGCTTTTTAAGAAACGCTCCTTACATGATAACGCTTTATACCAGTTTTTTTTCTCTTCTTGAAGGCAGTCAAAATGGTGAAGAGTCCGAAATTCTTGATTGGTTGAAGAAAGGCGAGGACCAAATAGAGTTGTTACAAAGTCCTTACAGGCGTTTTGATATTGAGGAGAAGAGCATCTCTTACAAGGGTGTTTACGTGTGGTATCCCCCAGGAATAACTGCAGGTGGTCGATTGAGTGATGTGAGTTCCAACATTCAGTTTCCTGTAGGCCAGGGTATAATAAAAACACTGTACAGTGTGTGTACATTCAGTACACATAGTTTAGGCTGAAAATTGTGATTTAAAGGGACGATATAGGCAGCAGCTAAGCAGGCAAGATAAAGTTACACAAAGTCGCCAATAGGGGTCTCTCACATCTCACAGTAAGTTGAAATGATTCATGAATTTAGCCAAGAATCGAAAAATCCACAATGTATAATTTTCCCCCCAAGTCGTCAACGGTTAAGCCCTCGATGATTTTCCCCAAAAATCGTCAATTGTTACGTGGAGGCCTTCGATGTCAACTCCCTGATTACCCTATTTGATCCTCAAGTGCTATAACTGTGGTTCATATCGTTGGTAGAGAAAATACTCGACGTGGTACCGAAAAATATTTCCCCCTAAAAATGTTTCGACGTTTGATTGGCTGCTTTAAATATGACGTCATCATCTTTAAGTTATCGTTTTTGTTGTGTTAACTGCTATCATAAGGATCACTGACTTGCCTAACTGAAATGTTCATTTTCAAATTTGGGATAGATTGATGCACAAGGCAACAGTTTGCAATACGAGGAATGGATTTAGTGCTGAATCTGACATGACCAATTGCACTTATTGTGTATATATTAGTGACCTGAAGATGGCCAAATTAGCCCCTCTGCTCCTGTCTATAGTCCCCCTTAATAAGTTATCAAACAACATTTCGAAAATGTTGACATGTATTTCAAAGACATAAAATATCAAGCTAAAATTTAAAAGATATGACACACTATGGCAATTTAAAAATTCATGTCAAGGAATGGTCACCATTTTGGCCTTACATGGCAGAAAGGGGCTAAGTGCTTAAGTATCCATCCCTTGGATTGTAATTGTAGGAAAAAACTATCGGGCAGTTTTTCTGAAACTTGCATGGATGACACCATGGCCAAAACAATAATTAGAGTAAAACAGTTAATTGAAATTGATCTAATCAATTTCTTTTGTCTTGCTCAAACCCAAAAACGAATGGTAAATAGTAGGAGATTTGCATGTTGAAACATTCCACGAGCATCGCCACGATAAACTCCTCAAGATAGTGAAAAGAAACAATGAGTTTTTCCATTAGTGGTACAGTTATTATGTGTCTATACGTTACATTGGACCGACTACATTAAGAAACAAAATAACAATCAAAAACTAAATACCTAGAAAAAGTTTTTTATCCAATAATGTCAATCTGAAATATGTCCGCTACACTAAAAGGTCTGCGGTAAACCAGCATTGTGAGTACAATATTCCAACTACCAGACGTCTGGTAAACCTAGGCAAGGTGAAAAAACTAACGCTTGATTATGTGTCAGTCATCAATATGACGTCATTGAAAGAAATATCCTGATTGCTGTGTTTCTAAAGGTCTCAAAACCATGAAATTTATGTTGAAATAAATCCTCTTTTATTGCAAACTGTCGCCTTGTGCATCAATCTATCCCAAATTTGAAAATGAACATTTCAGTTAGGTAAGTCAGTGATCCTTATTGTGGATGGCTTAGCCATCAAACTCAGGGATGAACACACGGAAGACGATGAAAAGGTGTGTTAAAGTGGGGTCTTTAATATCGAGTCCAACATAAACATCTGCTTTGAGCTTCTGGCATCATCGAGTAGGGTTCGTTGGTCTGATCTGCATAAAAGAACAATTGGTCTGAATATCTGATCGAAACTGATAGTCCAAATCACAAATAGCGAAATACGGATTATACTCACACGTTTGTGCCCCTTTCATATCCCTTAGTCCTAGTTTAGGGGTCAAAATCTAAAGTTCAATCATCTCCTCATCACACGGTGATCTGTCGTGAATGCAGTGTCTTAGCGCATTAAAGCATTAGGTACACGTGAGTGTGCGGTTCCTAACGGGGGTCCACTAACACCGGCCCCTTAAATCCGACTGCGTTTGGATTTACAAGTCCAAAAGAGTGTACGAAGACTAGTAACTAACTATATTTAACGGATTCTCTAAATAGAATATTAACGCGAACTATGAAACACATAAATAAGAAATCTCCTGAACTTAATAGCGCATCTGATTTTGCTCATCAACACAACTAGAACTCCTTGAATTTTCAGTCCAAAGAATTAATGCGATAGTACACGTTAGGTTCTAAAGCGCAACGAACGAAGTAATCGAATTCTACACAAAGTCACTGTATCTTTCCATAACCTGAACTTAGTCCTCTGCTTCTAGCAGTTTGGCTAACTTGGTGATTGGTCTACGGTAGGTTCCATTCTGAGTGCGAACTTCACATGATCTAACATGACCGTCACTTCCTTTGTGAATGTTCACGATCCTACCAACTGGCCAATAGGCTCTACCAACTGAAGTGTCCTGTAGCACAACGATATCGTCCTGTTGCATGTCTGATTTTGCATTCTGCCACTTGTTTCGCTCCTGCAATGATGAAACATACAGTTTGTTAAACTGCTTCAAGATTTGGTCAGTCACGTAATTCACGCGTTTCCATCTTCCTCGGTACATGTCACTTTCCTCAGTTACACTAGTGTCTGTTTCCACCGTGTTCAATCCCATTAAATGATTCGGAGTTATTGCGACGACCGAAGTGTCAGCAGCGCTGCATGCGGTTAGTGGTCTGCTATTCATGATCCACTCTGCTTTCACCATAACTGTCTGCATCTCCTCCTCATCCAATCGTTGTTTGTTCATTAGTCCATATAGAATCTTTCTGACCGATCTTATCTGCCGTTCATAGTGTCCTCCAAAGTGACTTGCAAGAGGGGGGTTGAATGCCCAGTCAATCTCCTCCTTTGCTAGTTTTTCTTGGAGCCGCAACTCCTTGTTCAATTTAAGTAAGTCCTGTTTCAGCTCCTTGGAAGCTCCAACCAAATTACTTCCATTATCGGATCTGAGTTTCCTTGGTCTCCCCCGGCGGTTCGTGAATCGGCTGATTGCCAAGAGACACGACTGAGTGTCCAACTTTCGAGTCAGCTCCAAGTGAATGGCTCTTGTATAGTTGCATGAAAAGAGTACTCCGTACCGTTTGTACAAACGACCTGATATCTTCACCTCCAACGGTCCGAAGTAGTCGACTCCCGAATTCTCGAAAGCTCTTGTGGCAGATATTCTGTCGATAGGTAGGTTTCCCATTTTCTGAGTCTGGAGTCTTGCTTGGTATTTCTTGCATAACACGCAATCCTTTAAAACCTGCTTGACAGCTACTGTGACATCCGTGACCCAGTATCGTTCTCGCAGTGATGAGATCACATGACTTCTTCCGACGTGGCCTTCCATCCAATGGATCCTGCGGATGAGTTTTCGGACCAATGGCTCTCTACCTGGCAGTATGATTGGTCGTCTTCCCTCATGTGGTAGCAGACTGTTGTTCAATCTTCCCCCGACGCGAAGTAAGCCATCTTTGTCGATCTCTGGGCATAACTTACGAATTTTGCTGCATCTTGGAGTTGTCAATTTCTCACGCATACTCTGTAACTCCGCACTGTAGTACATTCGTTGAATGGTTCTCAGGACTGCAACATTGGCATGAATTCTTGCATCAGCTGTTGAAACCTCATCCTCAGGGTTGAAAGGCTTCAGCATACACTGGACAATGTTTAGGATCCTTTCCCAATCGGATAGTCTATTCAGTACTGAAATGGTGTGATCTGCTCCTTTGTCTGCTGCTGATTGTCCCTCTATGCGATTTACTGAAATCTCCTCAGGCAGTCGCAGGAACTCTGGCCCATGTTGCCATAGGCTTGATCTTAGATCCCGGGCTGTCCCGCCCCTTGATGCAATATCAGCTGGGTTTTCTCTGCCTTGTACATGCCTCCAATCCTCGACTCTGGTGAGAGTCAAAATTGTCCCAACTCGGTTTCTGACAAAGACTGAGGTTTGAATGGTCTCATTTCGGAGGTATTCAAGGACAATCGTGCTATCTGTCCAATTAACACTTTTCTGCAGCGGTAGTCGTAGTTCTTTTTTCAACTTTGCAGTAGTCTTTGCTCCCAACGTAGCTGCAACCAACTCCGCTCTTGGCATGGTTTCTCCTTTTTGCGGATTTACTCTGGATCTAGCGTAGATCAGCTTGGAGTCAATCTCATCCTCACTCTGGGTGCTAATGTAAGCTGCTACACCATGTGCTCTTTTGGATGCATCGCCGAACACGTGTAGCTGATGTTCATCGTGTGGTCCAGGTGTATAAGTGGTCACACATCTCTCAAACTCTATCTCCGTGACTGCATGAGTTCCATCTCTCCAGTTGATCCACTTTCGAAGTTCATCTTCTGGTACAGGGTCATCCCAATTTAGCTTCAGCCTTGACAGGTTCTGTACAATCAATTTACAGTTGAGTATCCATGGTGACACCAACCCCAACGGATCAAACAGCTTCGTCATGTTTGACAAAAGCTCGCGTCTGGTTTTAACTTCCTTGAGATCTGGAGCTCGGTAGGTCAACTTGTCACTCTCAGGCTTCCAGTTCATACCAAGTGTTGGCATCTCTTTACAATCTTCTGTTAGGCTAACTTCACTCCCAATTTCAACGTGGCGATCCTGCGGTATACAGTTGATGATCTCTGGATGATTACTGGCATATTTTCTCAACAGAAATCCTGAGCGTTGGCATGTCTCGTCATCACATTTAACGTTTTTTGCTGCCCTTTCAGTGTCTATGAAGCTGTCGAGATGATCATCAACGTAAAATGTCTGTTTAGCAGCGATACAACTCTCCCTTGTTCTGTCATCAGCCTGTTCTTCCAACCCGTGGTTCAACGCATGGCATGCTATGGCTGGTGAAGGTTTCGATCCGAAAGGATGTACTGTCCACCTCCAATCTTCAATCTGGCCTTGGTCATCGACCCATAAAAATCGGTACCAATTTCGATCTTCTGGCGGTACTTGTATCTGGTGGAACATGGCTTGAATGTCACTGCTAACGGCAACTGGGTACTCTCTGAACCTTAGTAGTACTCCGTCTAGCCTGTTTGTCAGGTCTGGCCCTTTCATCAACAGGTTGTTGATTGAAATTCCATCAATTTCAGCTGAACCATCAAACACGATTCGCAACTTGGACTGCTTTCTCTCGCTGATTACACCATGATGTGGTAGATACCATCTGATTTTTACATCAAGTTCATTCTCTGGAACACGTTCGATGTATCTCTTTTTCTTAAGGTCATTCATCTGGCTCTGATAAGCAGTCGCATAGTTCTTGTCTCTTTTCATTCGTTTCAACACTGCAGATAATCTACGTTCAGCCATTGGTCTGCTCTCTGGAACTGCTGGAAGTTGATCCTTCAGCGGTAAGCGAACCTGATATCGTTCTCCAGTGTAGGCGGTGGTTCCTCGCAGCTTAGTCATGAAGCGTTCTTCCTCTCTGGACATACGAATCTCTTCGCCCTGTGGTCCGTCATAAATTCTCTGCTGAAGTGAGCATTCATGTTGTTGTTCAGTTCTTCAACGGTAAGTCTGTGGAGAGGCCTTCAAGCAATATTCATCCGGCCCCTCTGAACAGGTCCGAGTAGCGTCCAGCCGATCTTGGTCCGCATAGCGTAGGGTCCATCTTCTTTTGTGGGAATGATTTCTACTGGCCGTGTGACTTCTGGTTGATTAGCTCCAAAGAGTATCTCAACTGGGTGATCGACAACTTTCAGATCAACTTTCTTTAACTCTGGGTATTTCCTAACATCACTCTCTGTGGGAATCTCCCAAGGCTTGATGGGAATCGTACTGTGTGTGAAGAGTTCATTCAATTTGATCTACTCATCTCCCTTGGAAAGGCCTTTGACTTCAAGTCTCTGGATTTTTCTTGAATCAACACTAGCACAGCTCTGGAGCATCGTGGATAGGTCAACTTTCACAGACTGGCCTGTAAGTCCCATCTTGGTCGCCAATCCATCAGTGATGAAACTCGCTCCGGCTCCATTGTCTAAGAATACATTCGTAGTAACTTCTACTCCATTATCCAAACTTCTCAGCTTGACTGGTAAGACTGCCATTGCAATTCTCCCAGTGGTTCCAATTCTTCTTGAAGTTACTTCTTCTGTTTTCACAGTTTTCACGGCTTCTCCTGACTTTACAGCTTCTGATTTGTTTACAGAACTGGGGGTCTCAGGTTTCACAACTGTCTGGCTGGTTGACTGATTGCCATGGTCTTTAGCAATATGGCCCCGCTCCAAGCACTTAAAACAACGCCCGGTCTTCTTCAGAAATTCACCTCTCTCAGGTCTTGGCAACTTCTTAAGCTTCATACAATCTTGGATTTTATGCAATTCCTTACAGTAACTGCAATGATCTTCTCTTTCTCCTGGCTTGTCATTGGACCTTTCACTGCTGGATGTTACTCTAAAAGCAGCTTTGGACGGTGCTTGCTTTCCCGGATTTGATCGTGACTTGTCTTGTTTTCTTTCTCCTTGAGATGGTTTTGGTCCCTCTTCGGTCCTTTGTCTGGTGCCATACCTGGGGTTCATAACTACCTTGGCCTGTGCTTCAATAAACTTAACCAAGTTCTGGTAATTAGCCGGATTACCAGTTTTCGTAAAAATTTCTGTATCCTGCCTAATCCACTTATATCTTAAGCAGTCAGATAGTTTATCCACAATCTGGGCCATCATGGACGGATGTTCCAGTTCAGTCAGTCGCCCAAGTCCAGTCAATGCATTTAGGCTATCCCGTAGTAAAATCGCAAATCGATCCATATCTTCTGCAGCCTTCATACTCAACTTCGGCCAGGCTGATATTTTCCTGATATATGCTCTGCTGGTGTCGTACGGTGCTCCGTATCTTGTTTCTAGTAGTCTAAGAGCCTCTGCGTACCCTTCTTCAGGTCTCAGATGGACACAGCCACGCACTAATTCATGCGGTGTTCCTGACGTGTATGCTCGTAACTGTGTTAGCCTCTCTCTGTCCGTGTCGGTCCATTTGGCTACGTACTCTTGGAGGTCAATGAAGAACTCACGGAACTTGGTCTCATCTCCATCAAATATCTCTGGTTCGGCTCTAGGAATCCTCATTTGTTTCGTCAGATCCCTTTGCGTGTCAGCAATTGCTGAAAGTGCTCGTTCGGTAGCTTGTGTTACATTTGAAATCAGTGTAAGATCTGGTGGTAACGGATCCGACATTCTCGTTGACTGATGTGCTGGTGTAAACGGCGACGCACGGACGTCAATTCGGCCAAATACTCCTCTCGAAGTTTCAGGTTGAGTCAATCCCTATGTATCCAACCAACCCGATAATTCGGCTTCAAACTGTTCATAATCGTCCAATCTGGTGTCGCAGTAGGCCTGGTCCCGTTCTCTCTCTTTCACAGGAAGTCGTGCTTGATACTCATTATGACAGCCAAGAAACTTGTCCATCAGCTCTTTCATTGGCCGCAATATTGTTTTCACCTTATCGGTATCGGTACCTTCCATTAGTCTTGATAAACAATTCTTCTTAGCAGTAATTCGGCCGGTCAAAGCGGATCTGCTACGACCGAGCTGCTTCAACTCAACTCCTTTCATCTGGGCTGAGAAACCACTCCTTAACTGTCTTTTATCTTCACTAGGATGTTGATCGTCCTCTTCAAACTCATCTTGATTTGGTTCGTCACCTAAATGGAACTCATCTTCAGCGCCATCATCATTTCCCGCGCTTGTATTTCGATTCTCTTTTCCACTCATCTTGGACGGGAATCCCCTTTTGGAGCCTCACTGTTATAGCGGCGTAGTTTTGCAGGTGTGGCTGGCAGGCAACCTCGTCTCCAGGTCACAAAATTCAATGACGCGGCAGTGTGTTGTACGTAATATCAATACGGCAACAACCTCGGTTCCAGGAATCGGGGACTCGGCAATGTCGAAATCTTCAGAAATCGGACTAACTCACGGTACTTTTACATCAAAACTGTAGACTTCTTGGTTTCGTCAGCTTGCTCATCGTCTTCTAAACGTATCAGTGTGGATGGCTTAGCCTTCAAACTCAGGGATGAACACACGGAAGACGATGAAAAGGTGTGTTAAAGTGGGGTCTTTAATATCGAGTCCAACATAAACATCTGCTTTGAGCTTCTGGCATCATCGAGTAGGGTTCGTTGGTCTGATCTGCATAAAAGAACAATTGGTCTGAATATCTGATCGAAACTGATAGTCCAAATCACAAATAGCGAAATACGGATTCTTACTCACACGTTTGTGCCCCTTTCATATCCCTTAGTCCTAGTTAAGGGGTCAAAATCTAAAGTTCAATCATCTCCTCATCACACGGTGATCTGTCGTGAATGCAGTGTCTAAAGCTCTGTACACACTGACAACATTTTGGGAAACATGTTGGCCAACATGTTGTCCAGGTGCGATGTTATCGAAAATGTTGGCAGTGTGTACAGTTCAGAAACATTCGGTAACATGTTGGCCAAATGTTGCTCAAATGTTGTCGAAATAATACAAAATCAATTTTGTTGCCGAGATGCTAATGATGTTGTCGAGTTTTATCCAATCAGAAATAGGCCACAAATCACATGATCTACCTTAAGCCATGTGATGTAGTCAAAATGGCAGCCTCAAGCAAGGAATGGTTAATGAGTGAAGTTGAACAACTTATTGCAGTATGAGAAAGTTGTGCCTGTTTATGGGATGTAACATCCAGGGAATATAAAGACAAGAACAAAAAGAAAGCTGCTATTCTAGAAATAGCTACAAAATTTGCCCCATGCTGGTGTCTCATATAAATCCATGGTCTTGTCCACACTCGTTTCTCGGCTGTTATAAAACGCGGATTTTCTCATCTTTACGTCTTCTTCGCCGTCTTTCAATCAGGATACGTAAAATTATGGCAGAGCCACCGACAATACATCTTCTTTTCTTGGAATCTTCGATTGTTTATGAATTTCCCTCAAAAATATTCCCTCAAAAATCCTCATTTCTCGGAAACATTCGACAACAAGTTGCCCAACATGTTGTCGAATGTTGTCATGTGTATACAGGGCAAAATTTTCGATAACATCGCACCTGGACAACATGTTGGCCAACATGTTTCCCAAAATGTTGTCAGTGTGTACAGAGCTTTAGCGCATTAAAGCATTAGGTACACGTGAGTGTGCGGTTCCTAACGGGGGTCCACTAACACTTATGATAGCAGTTAACACTACAAAAACGATAACTTAAAGATGATGACGTCATATTTAAAGCAGCCAATCAAACGTAGAAACATTTTTAGGGGGAAATATTTTTCGGTACCACGTCGAGTATTTTCTCTACCAACGATATGAACCACAGTTATAGCACTTGGAGACAAACCGGTTAAGGAAGCCGCTTCGCACATAGACCTTGGTGTAATACAGAACAAATACAGCCGAACAACGACAACAGCAATTTCCGCCGCTCAAAAGCTAAAGAAAACTCTCATGTGCATACTAGGTCCGGGGATGCAACCCAACAAATTTAATCCCATCTCCAGTTACCATATCTACTGTAGAATATGCCTTCCGAAGGCACTTTACGGCAGTGAACTATCGTCGAATATGTCTGAACGTGACTTAATGATCTTAGAGCGTGCACACAGATTTTGTCTCAAACGAATGCAAAGGATTTAGCAAAATCACTCGAACTGTAACAACACAAGCCATGATAGGAAGTATAAGCCTAAAAGCACTCATCGATAAACAATGTCTTCTATTCTTTGGACAGTTAGCAAGAATGCCTGAGCACCTACTCCCCAGGCGTGTTTTCAATTTTCGGCTCCGCTCAATGTTGAACAGAACAAATAGTTCCGAAACTTGTCTCGGGTATGTGCCAAACTTAATGACAGTAATGGACAGGTATAACCTTTCAAACTCCCTAAAAGAGTTCACTGAAAGTGGTCAACTAAGTGTGCCAACTGGTACCCCCTGGAAGTCTTTAGTTCAAGAATCTGTTCTCAACCAAGAAAACTTAAACTTCAGAGCAGAATGTACACGCAATAATCTTTTCAGAATATTGAACATTGAAAAGTCTCTGGACTGTCCGTCCTTAATATGGACAACCGCTCAAACTGATCGGAAACACAAAAGCAACTATGCCTTCCTAGCTAAGCTAAACACACTACCAGAAACTATCACAGAAACAAAGTGCAATCGATGTACTCAATGTTATACCGATCCGCAACTTCATTTTTTCTGTGGATGTTCAGGTTTTTCCTCCCAACGTGAGAAATTTTGGGAACAAATTGAAAATGAATGCCCAGTTGAACTCAGCACAGCATTGTGGAACATGTGCGACGATGAACTCACAGAAACATTGCTCGGGAAACAACTTTCCGCTTTTGATTATGAAGAAAATGTAGCATTTTTTCGGATCACAGCACAGTGCTGGAATGTTTAGGCTAATTATCTAAAATGTTTTCCTTGCCTAAGACTACATATTTTTTGACAACAGCTAGAAGTATGTAAATAGTGTACATTAGTTGTTATATGTTGCTTTGAATTTTTTGTAATCTTCTATATAGGAGGAATAAACAGATATATATATAGCACTTGAGGATCAAATAGGGTAATCAGGGAGTTGACATCGAAGGCCTCCACGTAACCATTGACGATTTTTGGGGAAAATCATCGAGGGCTTAACCGTTGACGACTTGGGGGGAAAATTATACATTGTGGATTTTTCGATTCTTGGCTATTTTCTCATGACAGGAGAAGTAGGTTACCTGGGCTTTTAAAACTGAATAAACAAAAAAAAAACTATTATGTGGTGGAACATTGGCCAAAATGACTGAAAACTGCTGAAAAAATGAAAAAAATACGAAACCCGCTGTGGATAAGAGTTTACTTTGTAAAAACATAGTCACATAGTTAACATATGAATGTACAACGCGAGAGACGCTGCAGGTCTATGGTCATTTTTCATCAATCCTACAGCTATATGCGCTTACAGACGCCAGAATCTTCACATAAGGAACTATAATTGATGAATAAATAAAGCTGAAGGCACTGAATGCCTTGGAATTCCTCAAAATCACCCCAAATCACCCATATCTGCATCAAAACGGCCGAGCACGTTCGGTGCACTACCTTTATTTGGCCGCCTGATATCAACTGTATTTTTACTACAGCTGTCGTAGGTATGAAGTTGGTTCACGAATGTTTCGAATCCTTTTTTTCAGCGAATTTATTTGCACGATTTCTTTAGGAACGCCATGGCAGTGGTGTACGTTATCGACAGCAGCGATAGCCAGGAAGTTGAACGTGCAGAATTTGAACTTGCTGCGTACCGTAGACACAGGAACCTAAAGGATGTCCTTATCATCGCCATAGCGACCAAACAGGACAACCCTGACGCCAAGTCGCCTAAACAGCTTGAAGAAATCATCAACGAACGCCACCAAGTAAGCCCAATAAGTAAGTGTGATTTTATTTCTTCGTCCGGCTTTAAAGGCAAACGTCGTTCGTTAAAAGTTTGAAATTTGTGATTACATTTGAAAATTTTCAAATTGTGTAAATACCTACTGAATATAAATGTCAGCACTGCCGTTGTGTGTAGACAGATAACTATATTCTAAAACCTCACAAATCAAATGACGAATGATGTGGGTTTAAATGCTTTCGACTGCTTCCATATTTTGCGCCATCCCAAGCGGTTATGGTTGCCTAAACATAACCGCTGAATTCAAGACGAGGCTTCATTAGCGCAGTTCAAGTGCGGTTCATGCTAAATCCAGGTGTTTTACCGGTAGAATTTAACTTGATTTAACTCTCCTTGTATTTCAGAGGTTTTCCCCGTAGTTGTCGACACCGGTGAGGGCATCAACGAATGTTTTGATTGGCTGGTAGCAAAGGTCGCCGGGCAGTACGACGTGACCGGACCGTGGAAGGAGTTGGCACAGGACGTGTCACAAGATGGAAAGGCAGGATTTAACGTCGTCAAGGGAGCATGGAAGAAAGTAGTTTCGAAGCTCTTCCTCGTCGGCTCGAAAACTAAATGAATCATGAGAACTGCGCGAGACAGCATATAATTATGATAATTGCCGTATTCATGCCAACAAGGCCTACTGACATTTTCAAACGACCGCAGTCTATTTAGTGTATTGGCATGTATTCAGCGTGCACAAATAGATGCACTGTAATAGTGACATACTTACCATACACATATACACACGGCTTTGTTGTGGCTTGGGGATTATAATGCCACGTCAAAAATGCCAGTATCAGAATATTCAGTTCGTGCATATGCTGAAAAGGCGCTCTAAAATGATGTGTCGTATTGCATTGTTTGAAGCGAGCAACCAAAGTTCATGATTTGTTCAACTTAGCTGTATTTTGTTTTGATACGATTGATACAGAAGATATTGAATAGCTATAACACTATGCCAGTTGCATGATTTAAAACAGCATTCTGATAATGATGGGTCACACTTTTGGCAATAAGCTTCCAAAATGTACCAAGTATCGATTAGAGAAGAATGAACAACTTATAATAACCCAATAAAAAAGAAATGTGCTTTTTTTAAAATCGCTGAGTGCCAAATTGCAATTGATCCCCAAACCATTTGTAATTGTTCCGATTAAAGGAATGCCAGTTATGAACAAATTGATCCTCCGTCATCTTCATACTTGCTTTGATAACTGAGCTACTTTGACTTTTGTGCAAGGGCAAAACTTTGCAAATTTGTATACTCTATTATCTTCATAGATCACGTACATGTAGATGGTCAATCAGCCATTTTTCTTCTTCAAAAGTTTCAATTTTTGATTAGCCCGATAAACCGATTTTTTAGTACAGGGTTGGAAGTTCAGGCAGAAGCAATCCGATAAGTTCAACGTTTAATGAATTAGAGCAAATTTAATTACAAAAGCGCCCTATATTCAAAATCAGAATAGGTGCTAGTCTAACTATTTAACCAATAGCTAGTTAAACATTCTTCTTTAATCCATACTTGATATTACTCAGATATTCCTTGAACGATATAAAGTAAGACAGCATTACAAATACATTGTATCGTAGAGTTTAGTTTAGTTTAATTCATTTATTGTAGGGACAAGTAAACAACGGTACATACAACACAAAACAGAGTAACTATACACCCTGCCCTCCTTGGCTTGTCACTTCAAACTGATCGAGATTATACATAATGATTTGAATGTCCAAAACAAATACAATTCAGGAAAAATACACAATATGACGGGAATAAATGTTATTACCGTTATTTAAACAAAATATAAGTTCGTACTTTTTATGCTTCCGATATGAGTTTTGAGGTTTGGATTTGTCTATTTGTACAAAAAAAAAATTAGTTTGGCCTCCTCGATCATTGTTACAAATTCATGGTGTGAAAAACTAATGGAATTAAAAAACGTAAACCTCAATGCGTTAAACCGTGAACAGGAACACGGAAAGTGCTGTTAGCCTTCACAAGTGTTTAAATTACAGAGTTTACAAATACGAAGTGCAGGTGATGTGCCACTGAAACGACCAGTTTCTATTTCAAGGGGGAGTACATCATTCTTACGTTAGTCTATGTTAATCTTTGAAAATATTGCGTTATTCTAATTACTTTTTTTCATACCGGTAGCCTTTTGTCGTACAAGTTCATACTTCGACGAATTAAAAACTTATTTCTAAGATTTTATAAGATTCTTGTTATTGATATCTTATAGCAAGTCTTATTTTACCAATAAATTTGTGGCGATAATAAAACTCTATCAGTAGTTATATCTAATTATTAGAATATCTTGTATAGATTGTTGACTTAACAATGGTTTATGCACCAAGTTTCTGCAATGATCCTGCGCGGATTGCCTTCAGGTCATGAATGACTAAACTGTACTTGTACACACACATATCTCAGTTAAAAACATGATGTCATAAATGTTTGATGCTAAGGATCTGTGGAGAAACGCTATGCATAAATGATAGTTGTAAGTCAGCGATCCATGAGAGAAGTACTATATCACCTTTTCGGCCCGAAATACCCCTCCAGCCGTTTAGTAGTTCTCTGAATGCCTCACTGTTAAAACAACACAACCGCCATCTGTATGGGGTGAAGAAGCATTGTAGCCAGTTGAGAAGCGAAAACTTCGGGATTTTTTTGAGAGTTCGGGTATCATCCTGTCCGGAGTGCTAAAAGGGAGTCGTTCTGGTCACTTTTCAACCAGAAGAAAACAATACAGCTAGCGAGTGATCTTTTCTCTGTTGACTCGGCAAGCTCTGGCCTGGGGCACTGCGGCGAAACCTAAAGCATTGTAACCCTACGAACTAGACTGAGCATGCCCAGTTGCTAGTAAGTCAGTCTGCTACCTGTACCCAGGTGGCGAAAACCTACTGAGCATGTGCAGTAATGCCGATAATCAGGTAAACACTAGAAAACACTTGGCCAGTAGCAAAAGTGAATAAAACTCAATGAGGACCTCGTCGTCCTAGATAGAAATGTAAGCAACGAAGATGATTCAGTTTCGCCACAACACTTTGGAACAATTTCAGCTAGATTTTAAAGTTCCAAAGTTCCAAAGTTCAACTTTAAAAAGTTCACCTATAAAAAGTTCCCAACTTTAAAAACACTGTCTAAATAGTGAAAGAATAATCTATGCTCGGCTACTTTTGCTCAGGACTGCCAAAAAAAAATTGCGTATGCTTTTCTGTTACAACAGCAATCGTACACTGGGTGATATGATTGGACAGATTGTTTTCTCAGCTTTCCACTTGCACTAACGGCATTTTGCATATGCATAAACGCAATAGTTTACTTGCAAACTTTCCTGGGATGTTCCTAATTATAATAAATAAAACATTTTTCCTGTCTAATCGTTCAAATCGTACGAAAAAAATCATGTTCATGTACGAAACGGCTATATAGGCTATGCGTCAATTATAAAGTGAGTAAAAAACTTAATGGGAGCTGCTCCCAATTCATGGTCGACTGCTTAGCTCTACATGTATATAGTTGCATGATATATGACACGTGCATTGACATTGTACTATAGTGTTTACATTATGTACATGGCTGTGGGTCGCATTACAACACCTCAAACTGCTTCACGAGATTAGCAACCTTTCCGAAACCCATGTTGTCATAGGCAGACGGTCGTGGTGCAATTCCTTCCTGCCCTACATGGTAAATAGGCGCTTCCTGTCCTTTCTGATCAGCCTGTGGAGAGTTTGCAGCCGATCCACCCTTCTCAGCGTTGATGACATCCCGTTGCTCCCCGGCCATGCCGGCTGGAGTTGTCTTCAAATTCCTCCTCTTCTTGTAGTAATAGACAACCCCAACGTTCACGGACATAAGAATGACTGCACCAGCACCCACACAAGCGAGTATGATCATCATCTGCAGCGGTGGTGTTACGGCCCGTGGCAATTTAGGCAATTTAGTTACAATTGGATCCCCATTAGAAAACCTGGTTGGAAGAGTCATTGAGAGACTGATGATGTTAGATGGATCGCCCTTATTGCCCGCCGCATCTATGGCACGGATGGCTAAGAAGTAGGTTGCGGTCTTGTTGTAGTCTGCCATGTCTATCTCTTGCTCCTCTCCTTCACCAGCTTTCCTTGGGGTAACCGGCAAATGGATCTGAGAGCTGTTTTCGAACCTCTCACTGACCTCTTCAAACGTTCCCAAGCGGAGGTCATATTTTGTGTCTACAAAAAATAACTTGGTTGATAATAAAACAAGTTTAGTAGTAAAAATCGGGTAAAAAATGCACGACAATATGATTATATTTATATTGCCAATTCGCCAGGGAATCACTGTTATTTCAGGGAAGAAGGAAATATTAAAAGAAAAACATCGAATGTCGGGTTATTCATAAAAAGGAGGACTATATGCAGGCGCAGATGGGGCTAATTTGGCCATCTTCAGGTGACTATATGCAGAGTAAGGGCCCTGGGTCGATCATGTCAGATTCAGCACTAAACCTATTCCTCGTACAAGCGTGAATCATTTCGACCTACTGTGAGATGTGAGAGACCCCCTATTGGCGATTTCATGTAACTTTATTTGCCTGCCTAGCTGCTGCCTATTGTCCCGTTAAAGAAGCATCATCCTATTTTTATCCAAATTTTCCTGCCACACGGTGTCAATTACTTTGACGGTCAAGTTTTGATGGTAACTATTAATAATAAATGAACGTTATTTGTGATGTGCTGGGTGTCTATGACTCGGAATAACTACTAAACATCAGGACTGTGAGTTTTTCGATACAACGTTAGCTTTAACGGAGACGTTAAATCTTAACATGAACATTTTAGTGGGTTGAACTGAAAGAGATAACGTCCTTGAGGATACTTAACACAACCGACTATGTGCCTTTGAACAACCGGGCCCTGGTTGGTTACCACTCTAATGACGTCATCATTCTCAAATAGTAACTGTGTAGTTCCAATGATATTAAAATGAGAAGTGTATTTTACATAATGTATAACGTAAGGTATAAGTATTGTTCTAGGCTGTGCGGTCTACTATTACATTTATCACAAATACCATAATGAAAAATAGAGAGATATATAAATAGCGCAACTACCTGCAACCAAGTAAGCTCATCAAAATCATTCCCTGTTTCGACTTGTTTGCAAACTGGACTAACGCTGTATATGATGTTTAAAAGTTGATATTAGCCCTCTGTAAACCGCTGTGCTTGTGGATAACCTAATTCTAACCAACTGAAATACAATATTTCGTACTCACAGCTGGTAAGTGTATAGTTTGGATGAAACTGTCATGCTCGATCAGGTTTCAGTTATCTTGAAAACAATGTATAACCTATGGTAACGAGGGATAAGGAAGTTCACTTACTGCTACTATGGCTGACGTCGTCGCCAACAGCAGTCCATTTCAGAGTCACCTTGGCCTCTTCAATATCAAGACGGACGAGCTGCAGGTCTCTAATCCTTGGCGGGGGAATGACATCCACTGGAATGGCGTAATCTGGACGTTCAACCCTCAGTTCCCCAGCGGCCGAAACACGCTGTATTGGTCCAACAGCTTGGTATGTTGCAATAGGTTTAACAGGTTCTGTCGAAAAGAAGCATGTTCGTTTATATTTCCAAGCCTGTCATCTAAAACTGCCAAGTTTAAAATGATGTGTTGTCGTATTTTAGTCAGGCCTACTGCTACGTTCGTCTAGTTCAGTCAGATAATTTTTAAGGATCCTGCGGTGGATAAGCCATTGTCCGACTGGACTCCTTTTTGTCTCTGTGAAAATCTAACAAATCTCCCATCACATGATTCACGTTGTCAATTGTTATTCTTCACGTTTCAGTCCACGCTTGTCAAGAGTACATTTGTAAACTGACTTAGGTTTAAGGAATTTATACCGAACTGGAGGTAGGCCTATTGGTTGTCCCACCCAAACCGCGAGGGTGGAGCTAAAATGTAGACGAAAACCGAGGCGTAGCCAATTGTTTTGGCCAATATTTTAGCTCCATGGACAAGTGTCACATGTATACTGTTTACATTTCATGCGTGACATGAAAAACGAATACGTCATTTCTAAAGACCGGGCTATATACGATTCACGACGTCCCTTTTTACCCCCACATCGTGTTTGAAGACTAAGTCAGCCAATTCGTGGCAAGTTGAACATGACAATTAAATGTGAACACCATAACTCCAGCCTATATCTCTCATTCAAGCAGTAACAGTACGTGAACATAAATTTGTTCGACAAATTCACTACTATATTTCCTACCTGTTCCAATACTCGCTGCACCGGATACCATGATGTATGAATACTTGGCAATCTTGGCGGTGTTGTTAGGATTGTCAACCTGGATCGTGACACTGTATCGGCCCTCATCGTTAACAACAAACCGGCCAAACTTGGCGGAATATATGCCATCATTTGCAAGCAAGTCAGTCGCTGGGGAAGGAAAATTGAGTACATGATGAATGAACAGACTAATGAAATTCTCTTAGAATGAGTGGCCGAGAGGTGATTCGGTAAAAGTGCCGGGAGGAAATGTACCTTTTTGTGTCTATTTGATGATTTCACACCATTTTGGTGGCATGTAAGCGCGTCATCAGTATCTTGACTTTCACGCCGTGTGGCGCTGAATTGTGAATCATTCAAATGATCGTGGATTTTGCCGATTCAAAAGTAAACAAATAAGTATTATCGATCGTTTAATGCGAGTATGCTTTTTGCCTTAATCTACCTTTATAATTGAATCAAATGTTATGTGTCAATTGTCAATCTCTTGGTTAATGTTCGGAGATCCGAAGAGAGGCATTACTTTTTCGCGGTCAGGCAATTCTTCTTGACGTAGAAAGTGATTTTATGGTGCTATACTGGAAAATCATCACTGGGTGCACATAATCTGGCATTGGCAGCTCATTAGAATGGGAATTGCTCGTCAGTTTGGAGGTCTGAATAGCCGGTGTGAGCTAGAGCTTACCAATTCCGTTGTCTTGTAGGTCAACATATATCGTCTTAAAGCCTTCCTTAGTGCTGCCTTCTATAACTCCAGTAACTTTCAGGCCAATGACTGGGGTGTAACCTTGCGATACCTACGGGTTGAAATGCCATATATCATGAAAATGTGAAATGTGAACTGACCAGACTTAACTAAAAAAAGCGCACCAAAAATACATTTTTTAATGCGATTCTAGACACAAAACTCAACCAGGCTGTTCGAGCAAATGCGATCGTCTAGGACTTAGTTTGCTAACATCTTCCCACCATTTAGAGTATGTAGATAGGAGCTGCACTGTCTTCCATTACTGTGACGCACTGCATCTAACACGACCCAGATCAGGAGAGTCATCGGAAAAGTTGAGACTCCGACACGCTAATCAAATTAGTGAAAAACCAGTAATGTCAACCATAGTAGTACACCCCAACACAGGGTCACTCACCCCTAGATTTACGGTCAACTCAATCGAAATATTTATGATTTGAAATTCAGTACTTTTAGCAGCACTAAATCCGCCGGATACTTTCGATCTTCTGAGAAACCACTAAAGGTTTTTCGGCCAACACAAATATGCAACCCGTCGAGGCTTTTTTGGCAAAATAAAAAACAACAAAACGGTTTTTCGTTTTGCTGAAAAACCTCCTCTACGGGGTACACAATTGTGTTTGCCAATAACCACTAAAAATTACTAAAGGTTTTTTAAAAGCTGAAAAACCTTTTTTTCTGAGAGTGTAACATGCTTTCTAATTTAACACCAGGGTCGACCATTTTACTAACCTTAGCATAGATAGACTTTTCTGCACCTGGATTAGATTCAAGGGAAGAATTCTTGTCTCCGAACCAAGGTTGAACTCTTATTGCCTCCTTGTCACCAATTGGTTTCGAGAGTACGTTAACCAGGACTGACGTGTTGCAGGGACAGAAAATCGTGTAATTCCACTCGCCTTCCTAAAGTGGAAATCTTACTTTAAAAATATGAGAGTCTAGATTAGAAATATCACATCATCTGTGGGTGTTTCCCATGCCGAGCGACCGTCGATATTGTCAAAATATCCATCCTACACCGCCGATAACCCCCCCCCCCCCCCCGTTTGGCCGTCAGATCCGTTACTTTTGTCGGAGATCTCCCTGCATTCCCTACCTTTGCCACGCGTCCATGTCGCGACAAGACTAACATTACACTCACTCGTGGTTGTCGTACGAGACACGCACTAAAAGCCATAATAATGGAAGACGAGGTGTTCAAGGGATGCTGACCTGACCAAAATGCACGCGGCATGCTGCATATAGAAGAAGGGTAACCTGATCCTGAGGTTGGTACTATCAATTCAGGCCGTCATTCAATTACTTTGTGTCGAGCAATTTCATTGTCACCCGTGTGTGTGTGAATCTGACAGATTTCCCGCACTATTGTGTCGGCGGTGAAAGAAGGAGGCTTTAGGATTGACATTCACTGCCGTCGAGTCGGCATTGTGTTTCCCTGTTTTTCAGTTTTTCCTCTCCTGGTCCGATCCCCTGTTTACGGATTAGGATTCTCCGGCGCGCAGTGGATAGTAGTGATATTAGTAGTGTGGTGAAGCGGTCCTACGCTATGCTTGAATCCTATCGCTGCTTTTGAGAATACACCAGCCCCCTACGGAAATACCGTCTTCGAAGTCGCACAGTTTGCTCAAGACTTGTCACATCCAACCAGAATACAAACTATCCTGGTTGGTGGTGTACATGTAATACCATATTTTAATATAGGCCTACTTTATAGAAAGTGGTTTGATATAATTGAAGACAATGATATAAGATATATGATATAAGAAGACATTGACATAATTGAAGACAATGTCACAGCCGCCTAGAATACACCTGCCCTGTTTGGAATATCGCATTTGAAGATGTTAAAGGTTTGATTTACTTGAGACAATGAGTGATATGAATAAAGAGTAGTAAATGCTTTTATATAAAACTCCATGTACATTTACACTTGGCCTTTCTGTACAAAATTGAAGTAAAAGCGTTTGCTAGCCTTTATTCATATCACCCAATGTCACATCCGACAAGAATACGCGTGCCCCGTACGGACAGTTCGGTTTACTTCAAGACTTGTCACATCTAACCAGAATAACCACTGTCCTGGTTTGTGTTGTATTACATTTAATAGAAAGTGTGGTTGATATACTTGAAGACAATGTCATATTAACCTAGAATAAACACCTGCCCTGTTTGGAATACCCCTTTCGAAGAAGTTATTTAAAACGGTCTGATTTACTTGAAGACAATGTCACATCAAGCCAAATACACCTTTGCCCGTACGGAATTATAATCCTCTTAGAATATGTACCTGCCCTTTATGGGAATACCGTATTCAAAACCAAAATACAAAATGTAGGTGCACTAATTCAAAATGATTTGGTTTATTTAAAGACATAGTCTCGACCACGAATACATGATGGACTTGTTTCGTCTAGGGACACTTCTTGAAAAGCCCAAACTATTGTCCTTTAATCACCAAAAAGGCATTTCTCATCGCTGATCATGATAGCATGCATTCATTATCAGTCCAAAGAACTATTAAACAATGTGGGCATGTCCAAGGTAATTTCCCTTCGCGGTCGATCACACCCCCCTCTCAACGTAGATGTAAGCCACAAGACCGAAACTCAGGTTGAATACGGTTGAAGAAAACCTATCAATACCAACCACGGTAGTTCTTCATTATCCTACTCTGCGCGCAATGGATACTAGTTTCACGCTTAGCTGCCTTGATTGGGATCGTGGGATATGTACCTTAACTCAGGATGGGATTTAGGCGACCACTTACCGTGTGAGGCCAAGGCAAAGTTGTTTAAAGCTCCGCTATGTGCCTGCCTGCGGTGGCTCACCGATATCTTCGCGAGCCGGCAAGTTTGTGCCGTAGGTTCAGCTACCCCTATGTTACCGCTAATTTATCGGAACCTCAAAGGCTCTGCCATTGGGCACCGCTAAGTTTAGTAGTGGTAACTAGAACTTAGCAGTCCCTTAACTGTACCCAGGCTTTGAACAACTGGCATGCTGTAGGTAAAGCGCCCCGCAAACAAGCCACTGCTACGCATCGTCCCATGTGATTCAAGCCACATGTCGTGCGTCTTGCTTGTGGGTGGGGTGCGCATGCTTTAAGCATGGCAACTCTCTTTAATTTGTCAACCGATCGGACTAATGGTTGAGCTGCAATAAAAGGAAAATGCTTACCAATGCTATTCCAGGGATGTCTATCTGAATGATCTGACTTTCATTGTTAGCTTGATAGTTTTCTGTGTCATTCTTGTCGATAACCGATCCATCAGGTTTCTGGAGACGAATCTCAACCAAACAAGGTTGCTGGGACATATACATGTACATGTAGTTGAACGTAATGGTAGTGTCTTTACCAGTAGTGTTGTCAATAGCAAAATTCCCCTGAATGGTATAATTCCCAATTCTTGTCACAACTTCTACAGAGCTCTTGACCTAAAGAAAGAAATATTTTGACACATTTGATTCGCTAATTTGCAAATTTCCCCAAGCAGGCTTTGGTATATCGAGTCGTATAATGGCAAATCAGAATCATCTAGATAATCATGGGAATGCTTTCTGCGCCGGAGAAGCATGGTTTTATGTATATGTCTTCTAATTGGCCAATACTTGAGCATTTGAGGTAGCGCTTGAGCACAGTGGCAAATTATTTTTTCTGTAAATTGGGAGTATATAGACAGTCTGCACCATCTAGGTTATCAAAGAATCTCGATAACTCGAGAAATCATCCTACCGGATATGGATTAACAGACCCAAAACATACTTATTGCAACAGACAATATGCAAATTGGAAACAATTTGAAAATGCTCCAATGAAAATATTGGTCCCATTCAGCCCGGCGTCATTCTTCGTGACGTCATCAAAATATACTAATGGCTGCCAGTTTCAATGAAAAAGATCGGGAATTTTACCAACTTTCAAAAGGTATTACTACCATGAAAAAAGTATTGCTCTAGCTGGAGTTCAAAAAATTTGGAATCTGCTTACCATTTGCTTCTGTTTAGAGAAACGATAATCATTTTGCACAGAGAAGGTTTTGCGATAAAGTGACATTTGTAAGGGCCAAAAAAGCAATTAAACAATAAAAATACACACTGGCCCTCTCGATTTTACGAGAGTCCTCGAAAAGCTGCGATGGTGCAGGCTGGTAACGAATTCACAGATCGCCGGAGACGGCTAATGATATGAATAGATAGCCTACCGTTACTGGCAAAGAACTGGCATTTTCCGAGCATCCCCCGTACATGCTTTCTGCAATGCCAGAAAATGCATTGAAAAGGGCATGCGATTTATTGGCAACGTCTGTCGAGAAGAAATAGTGTCCTCCCGTTTGTTCGGCTATTTCTTCGAGAACTGGATCGGCATCGCTGCTATATCCAATGGTATGGAAAGTAATTCCCAATTCCTTTGACGAATTGATTTTCAACGATGGAGGAACACCAGTATTGTGCTTGCCATCGGTCAGAAGGATGACATGTGCGCCTCTTGCCGGCCAGTCTTTGTCACCAGCTAACGTCCGATTTAGAACCTAAAAGTGTATGATTTAGGCATTCGTTTAGATCCCGGTTTAGGTATTGATAAATAGGCAGCATTTCTTAGTCCGTTTTCATCATATTTTCAAACAAAGTTGTATGTTATTTGTCATGTTTGTTACTGTAACGTTTTTTTAATCACTAAACCAGAGCCAGTTCAACCGAGCTTTCAAGTTGGCTTCCATTGAATACACTAGCATAATACCCGTGGCGCGGGTTGTTTTAGGGTACTGGCTTACTGTGGGGTTGGGGCAATTTGGTTGAAATGAAATTATATGTCTGGGGGTTGTGATGTTGTCTTGATTTTGATGATTGGGACAATCTGGGTGATATGGGTTGATTGGTCTGAGGGGTTGTGACCGAAAAAATCTAACTCCACTCCATTTTGACGAACTATTTCGCGAATGGTGAAGAGGCAATGGCGTGAAGTTACGAACTTAGTACAACGAATGCCGCGAGCATAGTGGGTGGCAGCACCAGACGGAGGAAGTAGTTCGCCTAGGGTTTTTTCGACACCCTCCGCACGGACTCCACTCGTTCCGGAACACTCACTTATTTGTTAATCTGCAGTGGTTAGCCTGTTTTTATTGCAGTGAAGAAATGTTAATCGGGATTTTATATTATATTTTATATTTGCCCTGGGTATTCATATAGGGAGCTGTACGCTACTTTGCGCCAAGTGCTTGGGTCAGGTGAGGCGGTTTGTTATTATGTGACGTGTATCACGTGATGAATTCCCATACGGTACTTCGAAAAATCAAGAGCGATTAACAATGTAAGGTGAAAGAGTACGACCAAAATAAAGGGGGAAAATTGCGGAGATGGATGAATGCTATAAACATACAGTGGCCCCAATGCTTTCCCGGCTTATTTTTGTATAATCCCGCACTTTTGATGTAATAGATGGTCCCATATGCAAACCAGACCTGCTGAAATGGCCCCTTATGTTAATGAGTATGCCCACATATAGAAAGAACAAAAATGCTATTTCTCCGAGATCGCTTCAAAGTTTACCCATTTAACCCGGCGAGGACCATCTCCATATCAACCACGACTTCAGGAAACGTTTCGAGGTCATCCGATCTGAACTGACGGAGGAGATGTGTGACAAACTATTTCAGCTCTACGTCCATTATAGTAGTGATTGTACAGAACTACATAGTTGTATTTCTGTTGAGGCGAAATTGCGCGATTTATCTTACGCATCAAATCTTCTGTACGAAGTGCCAAACATTACAGGCTTTATTTCCTGTACTGAGCTGCTTTTATATTCTCAAGTATTTCGTAAACCGAGAAAAAAAGCAATGGAAACCGCTTAATCATGTTAATTACAGTACATATCGTGAGCGAGTTTTAGCCAATCAAATACTCTTTGCTGACAAATACTACCGCCGCGGCAGCATCAGGGAGGTTGAGGTCATGGACTGATCACGGATGCGTATACGCATACGAATAAAAATGAACAGAAAATTCGTATAAGGATCCTTGTTAAGTCGCTGTTCTCAACTTCCCTTTCATGCGTGCGCAGTCGAGCTGCAGAGCGGGCAATCATGGAAAAAAACGTAACTTACATTCATGGCATGCTGCATTCCAGTTCCAATACCAGTTAATCCTGAGGCTGTTGTTGGAATGCGATCTGTCGCAAATGTTCTGTCATTTGCCTTGATCATCGTCATGTTTAGCAAGGTATGTGCCATCGTACTGAAACTTACCATGCCAAGGTAAGTGCCATTCTTGATAAGTTGGTTGATGAAGTTGGTTGCTGCCTGCGACATCATTTTTATAGGATCACCCTCGAAAAGTAAGAAAGACAAGAAACAAAAATAAATGCAAAATCCCCTGCCTACTCAACTGCGGCTAAGATTAAAAAAACAATTGTTGATGATATCAAGTGTGGATTAAACATCTTAAACATGTTTAAGAAAAATGTTTAACTAGCATTTGATGATAGATGGACTAGTACTTAATTCTGATTCTGATCTTTTACATAGGGTATTTTGTGATTAAATTAACTCTTATTCATTGACCTTTGAACTCATCGGATTGCTTTTGCCTTAGGTATAATATCACAACATCATACATTATAAAGTTCCAAGCAAACAATGTGTAAATTATTTTTTTGGAGAAAAAAGGCAAATGCCCATATGTGTGACCAACTAAGAAAATTGAGAATATAAAGATTTCAATACTTTTTTTCCTTTTGTGCATGACCGATATTACCATTAGAGTATGACGATGTGAGAGGTATCAATTTGTTCGTAATGGTCTTATCTTAAAGAGCAACCCCTGCAAATGGCTAGGAATCCTTGCAACAGGTATGAGCACCATGCGATTAAAAAAAACCCAAACCTGTACTTAAATGAGGGTGGTGACACGGTAAGGTCACAGAATATGACGTCATAAAATCACCAAAGCATCATCTCCAAAGGGTAACTAAAATCATGATGAATTACGCCCTGCAATTTACCTTCAACATAAGTTATTTTACGTTCACCATAAAATGAATTACATAAAACGCAAACATTTAAGTTCAGCGTTGAACTGCGCCCAGAAGTTGCGTGCCCAAGTAATCGGACTGGTAAGATCACTGTCACCCTAGATGATCTTAATTTCTATCGCTGCGGCACCACTTATTCAAAACCACTAACATGACTAATTAAGGTCGATCTATACCCACGCGAGGCGCAAAACTGCCCAAATTCAACTCGTGATAATTCATTGATAACAATGATTTTAAAAAAATCATGGTACGATACGTAACGTATGAAACATCTTAGTGAACTCTCCCCTAAATAACTGGATCGTATTTCTGAATTATCCAGAAAAATTACTTTTTTGGGAAGGTAAAAAAATCACCTTGATCAATTTTATGTCAACATGCTGTGTCGCATCGAAGCACACTCTGTTGGAGAGGACGCAGCCATTCCTAGCGCATGTCCGTATAACCGCCGATTATTAAAAAAATTAAAATTATGCATATAATTAACAAAGTATAGCTTTTACTCCATAGAATTTCTCTATTTCGGATATTGCGGAAATCTACTTTAAAAACCCCAAATCAGCGGTTATCAGACAAGCTCAAGTTGGTTAACAGCTCATTTCCATTTTCAAAATTCGAAAAATGTTTTTATTATCTACAACACTAGGTTAATTGAATAACTGGACACTCCGCTTGCCATACGCATGCCGTTTGTCCAGTAATTCAGAAAAAAACTATACTTTTACAATAAAACCACGTTTATTTGCAAAAAAAACTAGGTTTTTTACCCTAAAATATCCGTTTCTCCGCCATTTGTCAAGTTATTGCTGAAAAACAATATTTTTTTCCAAAAAAAAACAAGCTTATTACCGATGGGTGAAAAACTTATATTTTAGGGCATAAAACCTGGTTTCTTTCCGAAACTTCACTTTTATGGACATAAACCTAGTTTATTAGGAAAGAATATAGGTTTTATCAACCATCCTGGTTTATTAGGAGAAGATATAGGTTGTTTTAAAAACACAATATTTCTTTCGAATAAACTTAGTTTATCAGCCATTAAACCAAGTTTCATTGACGAAATAAAGATTGATAGAATAACAAGACATCTGCTTGCCATACACGGCAACTACCCCCCCCCCCCCCCCCCCCCCATATAAATGAAATGCCCTGTATGAATCAATGATGTTACCCTCCGTGCAAACACCCTCAGTCAATGCACAGCTGATGTTTCTTTTAAATACCTGAATCCAATATAAATATATATAAATGTATAACCTTATGATCAATCCATGTCATATTATAGAGGCTGGCATACATGTCATCCAGTGCAAACTAGACGTAGTGACGCATTCAGGCTAAAATCGTTTGAAACAGGACTAAGATTTTGGTCTTGACCAGTCTTTTTCAGGGTGGACATCAATTGTTGAGCACATCGAAATATTTGATTTGAAATCAAATCAACGAACACCTATCATGATGGCAATTTGGCTAGTCATGAATGCCTTTCAGTCCTTGTCAAAAAGTGAAAAATACCTAGTAAGTGTTATGATACATTTGTGTTATATCAAAGAAACATCCGGGAAATGTTACGGTCGTAATCGAATCGGGGAATTTTCAAAGACATGCAAGGGAACCAGAAGGGTTGCTTTGGGATTTCCGTATAGAAAACCTTTTTATGTGCAAAATACTTACGGCCATACTTCCGGACACATCAAACAGAAGAACAAGTTTTGGCGTTTCATTTCGCTGAATAAGTTTGAAACTTGGGGAAGTGTTCAAATCTACATCATTTTTAGCATTTTTGTCTGGAATAAAAAAGAAATGCCGGGTTGGATACTAGTACTCAAGTCTTATTTCTTCACGTAATCACTTTCCTCAATTGGGTGCTGTTTAAGGCCAGGGGAGGGAAGATTGATCATCATGAAGAACCCTCACATAACTGGGAGTATGCATCAAAGGCTTAAGAGACTGTAGATAGGTTTTAACCGTAACAGATGTAAGCATGCTTAGCTCTTTTCCCAGCAATGCCTATCTCTCTTCCCAGAAATGTCAATTGGTGAAGAAGTCTTGTTACGTTTATCTTAGAGAATCCATTCTCTAACGGTGGTTTATATGAAGCAACATTTAGTGGAAGTGGCCTTATTTTGATTTAAAAGAGTTACAGTAATAAAGTACCACTCACCATCCCTAAAGTCATCGGTCGACCGCATCACTTCCCAGACACTCTTGCCCTTGCACATGATATTTTGCCTGCTTGGAGCCTTCTTGTTGTGTTCAATACTTTTTCCATCGACGAAGGTACCCTTTTCATCACAGAAATCTTCAATCTAAAAAAGGCAACAGATGTTGGCGACGCAACATATACTGTGCGTGAAGCTACAACAAGAACGCCTTTACAAAACTTCCTCGTCTTGAATTTTGAATGTCAGATACAAATACCCTCGACTCACTCGTCTGAGACCGTTTCTGAATATGTCATTACTGTAGCAACAATCAATAGCCCCCGCCGATGTGCGTTGCGGTTTCTTTCCTTTTATCACTGTTCAATCGGGTTGGACATAATGGGTGGGCGACACCGATTTTGCAATTCGTCTTTGCATCAGTTTCATGGTATAACGATTTCACTTTGCTAGTTACGATACGTTGCCAATAGACCGCCAAGGCTTATAGACACCATAACCGCTGACAATAAAAAAGGCCAACCACTCAACTTATCACAACCTGAGGACTGTCAAGTTTCAGCCAATCAGCATCAAGGAACATTGGCCTGCTGTTCAATGCATATTATACATATACTCAAAATGAACCGGTGTCCCACCGGAATCTAAGTCCGGTCATTTTGTTAAAGTGAATAGAGTCGCCGAGTTCCTTTGTTGAAGATTATGTAGCTAACCCTAACCAAACCATTAACCACATTCGTTGACAATACACAGATATTGTATGGGGTCCTGCATTCCTAGGACGTCCATTCCTTTTACACCAGTGAAACTTGAGTATGTCTTGGCCGACGTTCTTTTTCGTGAAGACCTAAAAAGTCACCAAACACCGACTTACATTCTTCAGCGCTTGATTGTACATGTAAGACGCCGTTGTTGTCATTTGCTCAGGTTTAAGTACAAAGCGGCAATTCTCCTCCAGATAACCCGTATGTGGGTCACGGACACAATTATCATTGCTCACGTTATGTTTCCAGTCGCCTTTTATGCTGCTGCTGCACCTGGTAAATTAAATGAATTACGCAGCATAAGGAAATAATTTTATAATGCAGAAAAGAGATTTAGATATTCGAATGGAGACCTTCAAAGCAAACCTTGAAATGCAGTTGTAAATGGCAAGGTCATACTATCAATTATTGCGTGGTATCACGGTAAAAACCACACTATTTTCTGGATGGATATAAAATCGTAACAACAGTAAGCTTACCTGTCCAATGGTAATATGATGTGATGCAGAAGAAATATTTCTAGAGTACGAGCAATACAATGGGTGATATGAATAAAAACTAGCAAATGCTTTTACTCCGGTTTTGTACAGGAAGGCCTAGTGTAAATGTACATGGAGATTTAGGTAAAAGCATTTGCTAGTCTTTATTCATATCACCCAATGCCCTTGCCGCGCTTCACTTTGGTTCATCATCAAGTCAAACGCGAGTTTCTGAATGGAACCCTGTTGCGGGCCCTATTGTCCGCATATTCATTAGGCTGAGTTGTAGCTTACTGATCTGCGCCGGACTTATAAACAGGAAATGAGAAGGTTCATTTTCACCGCCCGGGAAAATGTCAAGAGTAGGCAGAAACGTTGGTCGTGCGAAATTCCCTTTTACATGCAGCGGCAAAGGCAAGGGCATACTTATTGTGTGGTATCATAGTTATAAATATATTACATTTCAACTTTGCCCGCTCCATGGGTATATGCTAGTAGTTATAAACTAGACAGATATACAGTCGTAAACAAAACAGAGTAATAATATAAGCTTACGTGACCGGTTGGGCATCGTCACTGTGGTCGAGGTAGAAATGGCGATCGCCAGAGTGAGGGTACTCATCGAACACTCCCCAACGAAAATGGGCCCATTCATGGACAAGCACTTTACCTAGAAAAGAAGATTGAAAAGAAAGGTTACGTAACGATACCTGATCGAGGCCAAGGTGGATATCCTTTGGCCTGAAAAGATCGGCGCGCTCCATGTAGATGTAAATTCGTTGCCGTTTGAAGTCCGTAAAAACGGTGTTTGAAATCATGAATTCATCCCTATAGTTGGTTCGAGACAAAACACATGAGCACCAACACCACCCCACCATCACCATCACCAATTACTATAGACTAGCATATACCCGTGGCGCGGGCTGTTCGAGGTATAAAAATCGGATTGTGTGGGTGCTGGTATGTTGTGGGTTTGGTGTAAATGGGGTGCTGGTTTGTGAGTAAAATCTCCGGGCGTTATCTATATTTACGTCAATGGCGACAGTGGTATAATGATATTGATAGATGATATGTTACTCAGAGTAATAAAATGTCCACTGTTTTTCTGTGTAAAATGTCTCCAGTGTTGTTGTTGTTGCTAACAGTAAACTATGATGCGGCCTTACCGGAATCCCCTACTTACTTATACTTCTAACAACAACAACAAACAACTACTGCAACTACCAACTACTGTACATGATGTGGTCATGAAAACTGGACTACAAAATGCATGATATTGTCGCAATGACTTTTTTCAAAGTACTCAAACATACCTATTAACCTCACTTGTGTAAAACTACATCATGTCAGTTGATAATGGATGACAGTAGAGGTAAAACCAGGCTTATTAAGGTGTTCAACGCTAAGTGCAACTCGTCAATTATAATAGTGATGGAGAGCCAATTGGTGAGGTCGACGACTTCATTTATCTTGGAAGCTCGGTCAGCAAGGACAGCCGTACGCAGAAGGATATCAGAGCTATATGTAGAATCAACAAGGCAAGATCAGCCTTTTTGAAGTTGAATCCGAAATGGAAGTCTACGAACCATCTATTCCATAAGAACAAAAGCCAAACTATAATAGTGAAGTAAAGTTTTGTTTATTATAGTGTCACCCCTAATGAAAGGGCCAGCCAGCTTTTGACTTATGAGACACTCTTTACCTCCCAACTCCTATCTCGAATGCCAGACGCCTGGCGAGAAGGCAGTTTGTCCCTTATATTTAACTTGCTGGCGGCTAACCAACCGGCCGCATCGGAAAGAGGTTACCAGCGGGCCTCGAATCTTCGACTTTCCGTTCACGAGGCGGACGCCTTAACCTCTAGGCCATCGATATCGGTAGCAGTAATGTCAATTCCGTACTCCTATATCGCTCAGAATGCAGGAGAACCACTGTAGAAGACATGTAGAAGACATGGGGAAGCTGGCGTTCTTCCATAATGGATGCCTTCGCAACATCTGCATGAAATTTTGTTTGAACAAACAAGGTATCGAACAATTCAAGGCCCTGTATGAAAAAGACCAATACAGAGCGTATCCTAAATGATATCAGACGAAAGAGAATCCAATGGTTAGGCCATGTACTCAGAATGCAACAAGAATGCCTACCGAAAGTGGCCCCCAGATGGACTTCGCAAGGGAGACAGAAACGTGGGCGGACAAAAAACACCTGGCGTCGCACAATGACGAAGGAAGTAGAAAGCACGAAGAGTGGCCAAATATGGACTACTTTTGAACATAATGACCAGCTTCCCTTCGCTAGCTGTCTCATTTCCATTTTCAAACGTGCAAGATTAGGCACGTCGAGGGGGGTTTTCAGGGGTGTTCATTGAAAATGAGACCTGTGATGATTTCATCTGATACGGGTCTAGCATGTCAAAACGTGCGGTGTCATTCGAGAGTCGACTGGTGGCCAAATAAATGAAAACAAGTCGCTAGAGTCGCGGTTAACATGATCATTGGATCATTTTGTCTAGAATTTGATTTCTATCAAATGCACTTGACGCAAGGGCCCAACGCGCCGCGTAGCGGCAAAAAAGCGAAGCTGGCGAAACATTTATAACGGGTCACCGTCACTTATTATTGGACTTATAGCGCATTTACGGGGTTGCAACTATTTTGCTTTATAGTGTCACCAGGAAAGAAAAGCATGCGACCTAACGCCGATCTATTTGTATAAAGTGATAATTGGAAGTCATATAGTAGGAAAAATCAATAAAATAATCATTCCATTTCGTCTTTTGAGGGCATTTTTGATTGTAAAAAATATATGTGTACGTCACCGTAGTCTCTGCAATGATAATTTTATCAGAGCAGTCTCGCGCAAGTAGAAGTTCTTTACCTATTAGTTCTTCACTTATTAGTCTCAACGTCTGGCGCAAAGCCAGACGTTTTCCATTACGATTTCACTACGATGTTTGACAAGAAGGAGCAGTGCGCGAGATATGCTAATGAGCAGACTTCCCTCGCTTGAGTTTCTGAAGAATGTTCCATATCGCGCTAAGCTCATCACTACTGATTATGACAGGCGTGCAACGGTAGGTATCTGCTCCCCAACTTCCACCCTAATACGGTACAATAAGTTACCATTTGATGGGAATGGGACAATGCCCTCACTGTGTATGGAGTCATAGGGATAAGAAGACATTATTCATTAGTGTTGGTACAAGTGATTTTGCCCAAAAAGCATGCGCATTCAAAAAACAAAATATGCAAGGTATCACGTACATCTACATGACCATGACGACGTGCAGAAAGTGCACTGGCCAGTGCATACCCTATGGCTATGTACTAGTAAACATGGTAAACATGAACAACATCATTATTCATCGGCAGTTCATTTTACTCCGAGCTTTTCCTGAAACATATAGCCATGATGATTAGGCCTACCATGTACCATGACCAATAACAGCACTAGATCATGTAGATGTCAACAAGTTCACATGAACCGTATAATCCAGCATGGCGCATGTGGGGCATGCGTCTAAACCAAAGCCCCAAAATCACTTGTTTTGGTCCATTTCAGTTTCACTTGTGTTTCCCCCGTCTCCCAGTCCATAATACATTTACAGTTTACCGATCATGGCCCAACAAAAGGTCATCGGTTGACTAAAGGAACACAACTGTTCAATGTATTTATAGTTGAATGCGATCAAACTACGTCTTTTTAATCGTGGATTGTAAATTTAACCCCATGGGCCTAGGGAAGGCCCTATAACAATACTTTCGACACAGTTATTATCTCCGCTGCCTCCACCATGTTACACACAGTGCTCACTGCTGATTCTAAAATGCGCCACCTAGTCAAAACAGGACATATGTTCTTCTAGGAATAGATCTCTTTCCAATATTTCGTCATTCCACTATCGTCATCACCTCATCATACTTTCATTGACATTACAGGCACACATCCACAGAGCACTCTTCAAATCATCTATACAGTGGTTATCCATCTAGGATTATAAAGGTAATTTCTTAGCCCCGCACAGTGGGTTTCAGTCTTGATAAAGGGGCACTATTGCTAGCAGCTAGGTAGGCAAGATAAAGTTAGACGAAGTAGCCGATAGGGGTCTCTCACCCCTCAAAGTCCGTCACAACTATTCAAGCTTGTACAAGGAATACATGCAGCGCTGACTCTAACAAGACCCAATGGGAATGTCGCACAGTCATCTGTCAAAAACAAGACCTATGTTGCAGTATGATATCTTGCCAATATTTAATAATTGCACTATCGTCATCACCTCATCATACTTCATTGACATTACAGGCACACATTGACATTGACCACTGTTGCAGTCAACGACACAGTCGCTATCCAAGTAGCATTATAGAGGTAATTATCATTATCATAGTCATACCTCATTAGCATGTGAACCAATCACGTCGCGTCCTTTGCGATCACGGCAAAGCCTCATGGAATAATGTCTTTCACCGTTGAATAATTTTTCATATTCCATGCCTACAACTTCAATTTCTTCATATTCCATGGCTAGAAGTTCAATACTAATATAATATCCAAGATAAAGTTACAAGAAGTAGTCAATAGGGGTCTCTCACCTCTCACTGTATGTCCACACTATTCACGCTTGTACGAGGAATACATTCAATGCTGAATCTAACAACACCCAGTGCCCTTACTCTGTATATTAGTCACTGGAAGATGGCCCATTTCACTCCTTCCTTCTACTTCACCTATAATATCATTGCAAACGCCTCAGTTCTATGATATCACATTCACTTTCAGCTGTCATGCAACCAACAACTGTGCTATCTGCCATCGCACATCAACGAAGAAGTGCAGCCGCCCACATTCCACCTCACGTCTGTCCGACCAGCTGCAATCCTCGAGGACGCCCCACTGTACCACGATTTCACTACGATGTTTGACAAGAAGGAGCAGTGCGCGAGATAGGCTAATGAGCAGACTTCCCTCGCTTGAGTTTCGGAAGAATGTTCCATATCTTGCTAAGCTGACCACTGCTGACCATGACAGGCGTGCATTGGACTGGTACAGGTTGGAACTGAACATTGAATATGCTGGTGGTGACGCTTTCTGATGAGAAGTTGGTCGTGACTGATGCAGTATCCTTGGACTTGTCCACAGCATCGTTCAATCATTGCTCTCTGAGCTGCCTTGATTCTGTACTTACCCAAATACTAAGACCAAATGCCTGTTGACTGTGCTTTAAGAGAGACTGGCGCCATGCCTAGAGATATGACTGACCCCTATTGGCAAATTTGTATGACTTTATCTTGCCTACCTAGCTGCTGCCTATAGTCTCCCTTTAACTGCGGAACACTTCAAAGTCGATAAAATGCCATGTTCCACCTTTTAATGTGTTCAGACCGCCATTTTCAAAATAATCAAGTCAGGACACTGCCTTCTAGTCTCATAATAAATTTTGCTTTCCTCAATAATAACATTTCTTCTTCTTCAATGCTTTCATCATTCCAAACTTCTCCTCCTCTGACTTTTACAGGGGTACAGTCATGGCAATCAAAACCCAAATACTGAGACCAAATGCCTGTTGACTGTGCTTTAAGAGAGACTGGCGCCATGCCTAGTCTCTCTTAAAGCACAGTCAACAGACACCCAACCCCCTCAGACTCAGAAACCACAAACGCCCAACCCTTCCTGCTACCTTAATACTTCTGGGTCTTGAGTCGATACGACCAATATTAAGCGAGTTATTTGCAAATATGAACAAGGTGTATCGCTGGTACGTGGCTTCAGTGGGAACACTTTGACGACTTACTCAATATACGTGTTATCCAGAAGTATTAGGGTAGCATGAAGGGGTGGGCGTTTGTGGTCAACAGACAACCATGCGTCCGGAGCTTCGCGCGATATTAATTCTGGGAAAACTCAATGAGGAAGGTTTGCTCATTAGCATAATATATTAAAAGCCCCTGCTCGAGGTAATCTTGCGCAGTGTTACTTCTGCCCACATACATCGTGCTGGAAAACGTCTCGTACAAGTAATAAGTAAAGAACGTTTGGCTGCGCGAGACTACTGTGAGAAAAATGACCATTGCAGAGACTCTGTGACGTAGTTGTTTTGGTGATAAGTATTCCGCCATTTCCCCGTTCAGGTGTTTCTTTTGATACACGCTTTATGCGATGCGGTGGCGTGGCGAACTACGCTTGAATAGCGGGGTCCGCGAAGTTGATCAGATGACACTAAAAGGTGGGTCCCTTTTTGGCGAGAAGGAACGAGACCGGCCCTTCCGACAAGAGAACTACGTCTGTGAACATGGTTTTGGGAAAGTTCCTGATGAAACAGAACGTTTAGACGTCGCCAGCCTAGCCAGCAGTTCGGGAAGCAATGTAAGAAAATGTGAACCACCTGTATTGTTGCTTTCTGGTGTCGGCGAGCCCGAATTTGGCCGATTTCTTGCTCACTTCATGACCTTTTTCACCACCATAATTGTTGTTGACCATGTTTATGTACATAGCTTCCGGTCCGCCATGTTTTAAGATAGATAAAGAAATGTTTTATGCACGTAAGCCGGCTTACCATACACAGTAAATCATAATACACTTGCAGGTGCCATACATTTACGAACAGATCAACCAAAGTTTAGCACGTCCATTAATTTACTAGCTGCTTGCAGCCTGAGGTAATTTAGTCGATATCTCATATAGTCGATAGTCATCCGTCAGTGAAGAAGAAAGAAGACGAAGGTTGTGCACATTTTCAGTGCACCCAAGATGGTTGGGCATGTATAGCGCAGTCTGTCCACTTCAGGACGCTTTTGTGGTTGATAGTTCTAAGCTGGCCTTGTGCCTCACTATAAATCTGTTAGGTTTCGACGTGCTTTTATTAATCCACAGTTATATAAATACCAAGAGTTAAAAAAGACAAAAAGACAAAAAGAATTAGAATTGAATTAGTATAAGAATAGAATAGTTTACAGCAAGTTAGTTGTACAGTCGCATTTATGATTGCTTTCGCACAAAATTTAAGGTTAAAGTTCGTTTTACAAACACTATAGTGCCATTATAATAATACAGTTCTCAGAACCTAAACTTAAACAATTGTAAACAATCTGGGGCCTGTTTCATAAAACTTTTTAACAGACTTCCTTCAAGGTACCATAAAGGAAGGATATAACGTCTATTTAAAGCTGCGTATTAAAAGCGTTTCATAACTCGTTTTTACTCTGCCATTACATTAAATTTAACAGGCCTGCCATTAATAAATGATTTTATGTCGTTCATACTCTACCCAGGTCAGACTTTTGCATGTGTACTCCATTCGGACACACCCGAGGAAGAAATAATCTATTTATAATAGAAATCTCTTAGCTAGTTCGCTTAGCTACACCTAGGCGGCGCCCCTATACAGCCTCTGCCTCGTGAGAGCCGCCATTCACCAGTACTTCTTCCTCGGCACACTGTTGCACACTGTTCCGAGTTTTTCTACGTTGTTTTCGCCAAATTTTGGTCGATCCTACGTTCGAGAAGGACACCCCGGGACACCATCGGGAAGCTTATTATCTCTAGGAGAAGGGGGAGATCGTTCTTTTACCATCCTCCCTCGATTTCTGCTTTTGGAGCGTGCTTTTTCTGGCGTCTCCCAAGAAATTTTTTCTCCGTTTTCCCGGGCTGTTGGTCACGTGACCGTTCGTTTTTATACTTTTGTGGTTTTTCTGTTAGAAATTTCGGCGTAATGACATCGTTATTGCCGTCCTTTCTTTCTTCATTGGGTGTTCCACCCTTTGTTTTGGACCTCCTGCCCTTCAGGGCGGGTTTCCGAGGTCCGTTTACGGGTGTATCGGGGATTCATAGTCCCCGGCCCGGTTCTTCCCGTGTCGGGGTGCGGGTAGTTCCGCCCCCATTGGGCCGGACCCTTTCGCCCCCGGGATGCCTTCCTCTTCTCCCGGCACCGCCGGCAAGAAGATGAAGAAGGCGAGGAGAGGAGCACGGCCCTCAAAGGGAAGGGGGTCTTTGACTCCCTCTCCCTCGCCCTCCTCACGGACTCCCTCTCCCTCGCCCTCCACGGGGCTCTGGGGGGGGGTTCGACCCCTCCCGACCCCTCCCCCAGGCCGGGCACCCCTCTTTTGGGGGTGTGCCCCCTGGGGAGGCCTTGGGTTTGAGTGTTGGTGACCCTGATTCAGGGACACTCCCCAGGGTTAGCCCTGCCCCCTTTCCAGGGGGCAGGGCTCCAGGTGGGACTCTGGACGTTTTACGTCCCAATCCCCCGCCGACGCCCCCTCCTGTCATGGGTTGGTTAGCAGCGTCGCCCCCGGTGAGCCGCCTGTTATTTTAGGTGTGCTCCCCCGTCCCCCTCCGGGGTTTGCGACGGGGTTGCGGCCGCTGCCCTTGCCGGCGGCAGCTGGCTCTGCCAGCGCCACGGTTGAGTCCACGGCCACTCCGGGGATCCGCCACCCCTTCGCTTTGGGGCGGGCTCGTCCGTCCGACCCTCACTCTGTGAGTCGGTCGTCTCTTCGGACGCCCCCTGGCGGGGCAAGACCGGTTTTCACCTTCCCGTCTTTGCCGCCGTTCACCGCACCCGGAGGTGTCCTGCCTGGTGTGGGCAGGGGGTCGGTGATCGACCACTATTCACGGACCAGGGGCACTGGTGCCCCCCCCCCCCCCCGTTATGGGTGCCGTCAGACCGACTATTTCCCCGGTCCGACCCCACCCTGCTCTGTCGGGTATGTTGGGGTTGACGGGTGTGGCTGCCGGTCAGGCATGCCCCCCTCCCCCCTCCCGTGTCTGCCCCACGGGAGTCCGATTTGAACTCTGAGCCTCTGCCTCTTGCTTCCTCTCTCACAGAGGATCAATGGCAGTTGCTTAGGAGCCTGACGGACCGCATGGAGGCTTCCAACCTCCATGACAGGTCCTCGGCTCGCCCGGCCGAGAGGCCGGTGGCTTTTGATTTGAGTCATCAGCCTATGGACTGTGAGTTTAGCGCCTCTCAGGCTGACCCCCCCTCTGGGGGTGAGGATTCCACCATTGTCGCGGGTATGCGCGACTTGCACGCTCTTGTTCGGCTATTTGTGCCGCAAGACGTCCTCTCCCGACGGTCAACCCCGCCCTCGGTAAGGTGCCGTTCGACTTGTTCGGCGACGCCTCCGAGCAGGAGTCGGATGCGGTCCCTGACCGGGATTTCCAGGAATTACCCGCGTCTCCGGCCCTGATTAGAGTCTCCACATGGTTGGATACGGCTCTCAGGGATACAGCACCTTCTTGCGGGGGTCACCAGCGCGCCCTGGTCTCGACGCTCCCATCTACGGGACCGGGTGCCTGGACTCAGGCTGGGAAGCGATTCACGACCGCTTCCCCTCCAAGCCTGTCCTATAGATCCGATTATTATCGGGTCTCACCGTCGGGAACCGACCCGGTTTCACTGTCGCCCCTCAAGGACGACATCCAACTTTCGGGTTTGGTACCCCCTAAAGTCCTCTCTTCTTCGGCCTTAAAGGATGCGAAGAATGACGAGGCCCTGGCTAAGGAGACCCAGATGGTGTTATCCTACGCCGACCTGACTCTGTGTGCCCTTACCAGGTCTCTAGCCGCGGATGCCCCGGAGGAACAGCGTATTCTCGCGATGTCCCTCCAGCAGTCCCTGCAGCATGCCAGTGATCTGACTGCTAAGCAGGCGGCTAACGGCGTGCTAAAACGCCGCGACCTGCTCATCGGGGGGGTTGAGCACGGTCAGGTCACAGTTTCTGCGGGGGGGGGCATTAAGGACCGCTCCATTGAGCGGCCCTTTCTTGTTTCATGACTCCCTGCCTGACACCATGGGTGCTCAGGCACAGTCTGATCGCCTGATGGAGTCAGTCTCGACTCCCCAGGCCGCCCCCCGTCCGCGTTCCTATTCACAGGCCGCAGGCAGGGGACAACAGGTGGGGTCTCGACGCCCCCGTGGTTCGTCGGCTCCTCGTGGGCCCTCGTCCTCGCGTGGCTCCTCCTCCTTTCGTCCCCAAGGGCAGGCAGAAGCTGCGGCTCCCTCTCGCCGCTCCAATAAGCGCCACCGCTCCTCAGGCAGGGGCGGGGGCGGCGGGCAGCCCAAGCGTCCCTTCCAAGAGAAGGGTCGCGGGGGCAAGCGCAAGTGACTCTTTAGTCCTTCCTCCTGCGCCTCCAGGTGGCGTCCCCACAGTTGGCGTCGTGGGTGGCAGACTGCGACACTTCGCATACTTTTGGGACCGGTGGTGTCAAAAAGACTCCCCCGTGCCGGATATGCTCCGACACGGTGTCCGATTGGACTTTTCCCGTCCCCCCCCCTATGACGTCGACCCCCACCCCGGTGTCCCCACCAGTAGACCCCGTCAGCGCGCTTGCCCTTCGATCGGAGGTCCTGTCTCTTCTCAAGAAGCAGGCAGTGAGGCTGGTGGACAACCATTCCTCCCCAGGCTTTTACAGCCACGTCTTCTTGGTCCCCAAGAAGTCGGGGAAGTGGAGACTGGTCATCGACCTGTCCACCTTGAATCGGTTCCTCCGGGTCCCCAGCTTCAAGATGGAGACAACCAGGTCAGTAGCGCTCGCGGTGCAGCCCAACGATTGGGCTATCTCTCTGGACCTTCAGGACGCGTATTTACACGTCCCGGTCCATCCAGAGTTTCAGCCCTTCCTTCGTTTTTTCTTCGAAGGAAAGGTTTATCAGTTTCAGGCCCTTCCTTTCGGCCTGGCTTCTGCTCCGCTGATTTTCACAACAGTCGTCAATGCGTTTGCTGCGCCTTTTCACGCCATGGGCTTAAAGCTCCATTGCTATCTCGACGACTGGTTGCTACGGCACCAGGCTCATCGCCGTCTGGGAAAGCCGGCAAAGTTTCTGCTCGTCACAACCGGACAGGCAGGGTGGTTGTTAAATTGGGACAAATCCGAGCTGGACGCAGCTCAGGATTATGTCTTCGTGGGGGTGCGATTTCGCACACGAGAGGGCCTGATGTCCCCCCTCCGGACCGAATTCGCAAGATTTGGTCTTGGTCGGGATTTTTCGCCGTCAGGACAGCGCCACAGCCCGACAGTTTCTGTCGCTGCTGGGGCTGCTCAATACGGCAGCGGACCAGGTTCCTTTCGGCCGCCTGTATATGCGCCCACTCCAGCTCCTCCTGCTGTCGAGTTGGCGTCCATTCACGGACTCCCTCGACCAGCGGATATTTATTCCGGGGTCTCTCCTGAGGGAGGTGTGGAGTTTTTGGGGCTCGGAGGCGGAGCTCCTCCTCGGAGTGCAGCTCAGCCCTCCGTCGCCCCAGATGTCCCTGTTCACGGACGCCTCCCTTTATGGTTGGGGCGCCCATTTGAACGAAGGGGACCTGACCACCAAGGGCACGTGGTCAGAGGGGGATGCGCGTCTCTCGATCAATATTCTCGAGATGCAGGCTATCATCCTGGCCGTGAGGGCCTTCACGTCTCATCTGAGGGGTCACAGGGTTTCTCTTTTCTCCGACAATTCGACGGTGGTCGCTTATATTCGGAGACAGGGGGGACGAGATCCGACACATTGTGCCGTCTCACTTGGGAGCTCCTGCAGCTTTGTCGCCGCTTGGATATCCAGCTCCTCCCCCGTCACATCCCCGGCAAGAGAAATATCTTGGCCGACGCCCTTTCCAGGTCGGACCGTCTGGTCCAGACAGAGTGAACCCTCCATCGCGAGGTCGTCTCTCGCCTGGGGGCCCTGTGGTATGCTCCGGTCGTGGACTTGTTTGCGACTCGGTTGAACAAGAGGTTCCCCCTGTACTGTTCACCCCTCCCGGACGAGGAGGCCTTGGGAGTGGACAGCCTGTCGGCCTCCTGGGACGGCCTCAATGCTTATGCATACCCGCCAACCCCTCTGTTGCTACCGGTACTCAACAAGGTGGCCAGTTCACGGGTCAGACTTTGTCTGATAGCACCGTGCTGGCCGAACCAGGCCTGGTTCCTGGTTCTGCTGGAGCTGCTTACAGATCACCCCCGCCGCCTGCCGGCGTGGGACCGTCTGCTTTATCACCCGATCGGCCGGGTCTATCATCAAGACCCTTCTTTTTACAGGCTTCACGCCTGGAGGCTGTCGGGTATTTCCTCCAAGAGAGAGGCTTTTCGGAAGACGTTATCCGTAAAGTCGCCCAACCTCAGAGACAGTCTACCCTTGATTCATACGATAGCAAGTGGGCTGTCTTTCGAGACTGGTGTCGGGAGCACGGAGTTTCTCCGGTCGCTCCCTCTCTTCCCAACTTCCTCGACTTCTTGAATTTTCTATTCTCGGTCCGGAAGTTTTCGGTTCAGGGAGTGAAAGGTTATCGCTCCGCCGTTTCAGTCACCTTAAAGCTGACTGAATCGTGGCAACCGTCTTGGGATGACGCTGTTTCATCATTGCTTCGCAATATGTCTTTGGAGCGTCCTCGCTCCATTCAGCTCTCTCCCAAGTGGGACCTCTCGGTGGTCTTAAGGGCTCTCATGAAATTTCCATTTGAACCCATGCATCAGGCAGATTTTAAACATCTGACCTTTAAGACCGTTTTCCTGGTGGCTTTGGCCACGGCACAGCGGCGGTCAGAGCTCCATGCTTTAGCCTTTGATAAATTTGCTTTCACTGAGAGGGGCGCGGTCCTAGAATTCGTCCCAGGCTTTCTGGCTAAAAACCAGACGCCGCACACCTCCAGGCGCCCGGTTTTTATCCCCTCTTTATCCGCTACGGTCTCTAGAGACCTCCCGGACAGAACTCTCCGTCCTGTTAGGGCATTGAAGTTCTATTCTCATAAGACTAAGGAGCCTGCTGTTCGCCTAGGCAGGAAGCGCCTCTTTTTGTCTTATAGAGAGGGGTTTACTAGGGAGATAGCTGCGGCCACGGTATCCAGATGGTTGGTGGCCACCATCCGGATGGCCTATTCTATGACACTCGTTTCTCCAGAGCTTCGTCGCCTAGGCGCCATTACGGCCCACGAGATTCGGGCCATTTCTACTTCGTGGGCCGAGTATAAGGGAGTGGCGCTGAACGAGGTTTTAGATGCAGCTACGTGGAGTTCTCACTCTACATTCTCCCAGTATTACATGCGCGATTGTTCCAGGTTAACAGACGGTATGCTATCTTTTGGTCCAATTGTCGCCGCTCAGCACGTGGTCTAGGTGTTTCCCTGCCTATACCACTCGTCGATTTTCTCTCCTGCTGGCTGTCTTGTCCTCCCTCCTTTTTAAGCGGGGGGGGGGGGGGGGTGGGGGTTGTTCTATAGACTGTCGCCGGTGTGACAGCGGATATAGTACCCCTGGAGTCATAGTCCGGTAGCATTGTATTTGACCAATTAAGCAGCATGATCTATTGTACCGCTAACCCTAACCAAAACATTTAGCAATGCGGGCTATTGTTATACGGACTATCAGCCCTAGGACTACTATCCCCACCACACCCGGTCTTCGGGCCTGCGCGTTCGCCCCGTCCAGCTGTCCTAGGGTTCAGCCGCCTAGGACTTTTGAGAGTTAATCAGTGAGGCCGCTCCAGGTTATTCTGGGGCGTGCTCTCCTTCTTGTAAAAAAAATAATTATTTTTTCCACAATTGTGTCTCTTGACGATATGTGCTGAGCTTATACCGTGTTGAGGTGGTTTTGTCCCCGTCTAGGAGGGGATGGGTTTTCCCAGTTATGCTTCCCTTTGTTGTCAAAGGGCCTGTTGACCTCTAGCCCGGGTCTCCCCCAAGCATTCTTTCTCTGGGTCCCCTGGTCTCACCCGTTGGGTTCTGCTGCGCAGCTTGGAGACAGTTCACTTCACTACATGGTAAGTCACCGTTTACCCTCCTTCCTTTGGTTGTTGGTATTCGATGCAAAAGTCTGACCTGGGTAGAGTATGAACGACATAAAATTTCCATTTCCTGTGGAAATGTCATTTTATTAGTTCATACCTACCCAGGTCAGACTACCCGCCTGACCTGGGTAGAGTATGAACGACATAAAATTTCCATTTCCTGTGGAAATGTCATTTTATTAGTTCACACCTACCCAGGTCAGACTACCCGCCCTGCCTGTCCCCACAGCAACGGGACTTGCTCGGTGCGCTCGAGTAATAAGTACTAGTGAATGGCGGCTCTCACGAGGCAGAGGCTGTATAGGGGCGCCGCCTAGGTGTAGCTAAGCTAACTAGCTAAGAGATTTCTATTATAAATAGATTATTTCTTCCTCGGGTGTGTCCGAATGGAGTACACATGCAAAAGTCTGACCTGGGTAGGTATGAACTAATAAAATGACATTTCCACAGGAAATGGAAATTGTATGGTGTACCTCATTGGTGAAAAAAAAACAAACTCGAACGCAGAGTGATTTATTGTGTTGAGATTCGTAATACATGATTGGGCCGTGGCAAAATGTGTCAATTTCAGTGTGTTTGGTTCCTATACACTATATGAATGCCCTTTCGACATACGAGACTTCCTTTCCATGCATTAACTCTGTGTATCGAGGAGGAAAGTCATCATCCCCTGCGTCATCATCAGAGGTCTCGTCATCATCGTCATCGTCATCTGAATCCTCCACTAAGGGTAATCTATCCCGGACAGCAATGTTGTGGAGCAGGCAGCAGGACTGAATAATAATGCTTGCCTTTTGTGGTGTGTATTGAATCTCCTTGCGGAGGCATCTGAACCGTTGATTTAGGAGACCGTTGCAACGTTCTATGATGCATCTGGCTCTTATTTGCATCCGCTGGAATGCCCCTTCCTGTCTGGTTTGGGCATTGGCAAGTGGTGTCAAAAGCCACCTTTTGCAAGGATACCCCGAGTCTCCCAACATCCAACCATTCGGTGGATTGTTTTCAAATGCCTGGCCAAGGGCTGAACTGTGGAGAACGAAGGCGCCATGAGACCCTCCTTGAAAACGTGCCACACAGTTATTTATGATCATATCCCAATCACAAACTAGCATGACATTAATGCTGTGGTATCCTTTCCGATTGATATACACGTTTTAGTTGATGTGAGGTTTGCGTATACGACAATGGGTCCCATCGATCGATCCAATTACTCTTGGAAAACCCGTGTTATCAAAAAAAATGGTTTTGACCTTCTGGAGGTCCCTCTCGAAGTGAACGTGTTGGTCAATGCGTGCTGCAAACGCGGATGACACAGCGCCAATACACCTCGATGTTGTCGCAATGCTTACATGGTTAATATCACCGATACTAGATTGTTCATGCCCGGTTGCGAAATATTGTAATGCTATACACACTTGCAATGATACTGGGAGGGCGTCATTTCTCCGAGTAGGATGCTCCAACTCCTCCGACAGCTGACGACAAAAATCGAAACATATGTTCTTCGCGGCTAAAGGAACTCTAGACTACCTTCAGGTTTAAAGGAACCGAATAAAATAAAGACACGATTAAACCACTACCTGAAACACTCTTAATGGTAACATTAACCTAGATATTTTAAAGACACGTTCATGAAACGCGTTCTTCCTTTAAGGAGTGACTTTATCCTAGCATTAGGGCTAAAGGCACTTTATTAGGCTTTATGAAACAGGTCCCTGGTAATCATTTGGCCTTATTCGGTTGGTGGTTCGCCTAAAATCAAGCAGGCGAAAAAATCCATCCATTGATGGTACGTCATCGTACAGACGACGTATAGAGCTGGAAACAAGTCCGAGTCTTCGTTCAAAGGTAATTATATAGTTTTTATAATAACGTTCGGCTTTTCGTCCGCCGAAACATAGGCATATATTTTTTACAATTAAAAGTGCTCTCAAAAAACGATAAGGAATGATTATTTGTTAACATTTCCTGAACTACATACCTTCTAATTATCACTTTACATAAATAGGTCGGCGTTAGGTCGCGTACTTTTCTTTCCTCGTGACAATATACAGCAAAGTAGTTACAACCCCACAATCGCGCTATCAGGCCATGATAAGGGCAAGGTGATCAGTTATAAATGTTTCACCAGCTTCGCTATTTTGCCGCTACACGCGCGTTGGGTCATTGCGTCAGGTATGGATTAATCTATACTTCATGTTATGGGGTTATGGTAGAACACTCCAGAGGAAACGACTTCTACTATTCCACTTCTATTATTCAGGACCGCTTACACTTCAATAGCATAGGTCATCACCAGCTAGATGATGTCAACATATATGTATAATTGAGTTCATACTCACCCCGCCTGAACAATGGAGGCCAAAGCCGACAGACTTACCAAAAAGCCTAACGTACCTGGATCTACCTACTCCGCACCACGCCCCTCCCTGTGTTGGGTCTCAATGTCAAGGACAACGTCATACTGGTAGACGCAGGCATTTTATTTACTCTCCAGCGTTTCTATTATTTTATTTCCAGTGAACCCACTTTTACCATTTCTCACAGCGATACACTGCACACCAGTACTGTTCGGTTTTCATATGTCTTCCCGTTTCACTCCGACTGACTGTCAACACAACACAATCTACCTGCAACATCAATTGTAAGTAGGCCTAGTTTTATTGCCCTTCATCACCAGAACATGCCCGACCCAAATCCACAACTTGAGTACCAGACGCGGGAAACCATTTCCCACTGTCTGGGTTAGATGGCACATTTCTTACAGAGGGTGTTCACACCGACACATCACACGAGATCGGCCTTGTACCCTGGCACTGTACATGTACAGTCTACAGTAGCTCATTATATCAACACCTACGACATGCGATATCTCCTAAATTGTCCAACCGTTTTCATTGCGGTTTGTACAAGGTTGTCGCAAATGTAACTGACTCCTGCAATAATCACCACATTCACCACAGTGTAACCATAGCGGACAGCCATGACCTCACAGTGCCAACAAGTAACCATCACAGTTCCCACAGGTAGCCATCACAGTGCCAACAGGTAACCATCACAGTTCCCACAGGTGACCATCACAGTGCCCACACGTAACCATTGCGAGCAATTTGCCTTCTACATGTATCAGCACTGGTATATCTGGTCTACAAGTCCATCGGGAAATATTCCAACAGGCGAGGAATATCTTCAACTTCCAGCTTAAGGCTGCTAAGTCGAACTATTACAACAGGCAGATCGAGGAAGCTGGCTCAGATGCACGGGAAATGCAGAGGATCCTAAAGGCGCGGCTCCACTTGACAGTTTTCTGTCGAAAGTTTGCTGTCAGATAGTGACTGTCCAATGACTATCCCGTGGAAGTTGTTCAGCTAGTGGCTGTATGACAGCAATAGATAACTGTCCGAAAGATTGTAGGATGGTCAATTTCTGTCGTGTGGAAGTGAGCCACATAGATTATGCAAGTTGGTTATAAAAGTGTCAGACAGTGCTTTTATCGACTAGCACTTGCTCTATTTTGGGATAGAACTGTCGTACAGATCCGTCGAACAGATCAGTGCGAGTTCAACACGAGAAATGGCAGACAAATTTCATGTTGAAGTTGCGGAGAGTGAATGGTCGCAAGATGCGGTCAGCAACCTCATTGAAGGTTACAGAGCGAGGCCTGCACTATGGGATGTCACGTCTGCCGAATATAGAGACAGGTTGAAGAAAGAGGATGCATGGAAAAGTCTGGCGAAGGATTGTAAAAGAGATAAAGTGCAAGTGACGAGAAAAATGCACAACCTGAGAAACCAGTATGCGCAAGAATTAAAGAAAGCCACCAAGAGGAAATCTGGGCAAGGGACTGACGACGTTTACACCCCAAAGTGGATGTACTACAAGGCATTCTCTTTTCTAAGGGAGTTATTGGAGGACGAAAATCGAAGACCAATTTGGTGAGAATTATCTTTATTTGTTAATTTTGTTACATGATTTCTCTCTTGCAGGTTTATTTCAGTCTCTCATGTCATAAATGCTCTTCATTCCGCCCACTTTAAGGACGGCTTCCTCAAATGAACTTGTACTGCCACGAAACCTCACCCTGGGGTGAGAGGAAGTACTCTCGATATTCGTGGCGGATGTCTTGTGGGGTTTGAGCATGACGGTTGCTTGTGAATGGCTCGATTTGGAGCAGGTTGTTTGCTGGCATGCCCTCTTTTCGCCATGCTCCAGGGGAAATGACACCAGTAGCCATGTCTTCCATATCGACTGTACCATGTGGAGCGTAGCGTGCGCGCGAGTCTTTCTTCGTGATCATCAAATTATGTAATGCACAGGAAGCCAAAACGATATCCTCTGCTTTCTGTGCATCTACAGCTATCGGCTTTCGAAATATGCGGAAGACGCTGGACATTATGCCGAATGCATTTTCGACGATTCTACGCGCTCTCGAAAGTCGGTAGTTGAAGATGCGCATGCTACCGGGAATGTCTCGCAGAGGATATGGTTTCATTATGTTTTCCCGCAATGGAAAAGCATCGTCGGCCACAAATACAAATGGTACCTTCATATTTTGACCTGGAAGTACCCTTGGTGATGGTAGGCAAAGGGTCTTGTTCTCAAGACCCGAAGATAATGAACATCCGACGTCGACAAACGTAAAGCGGTATTTCGCATCAACCAATGCCATCAGCACAATACTGTGGAAGCCTTTGTAATTAAAATAAAACCTCCCAGACGCTGCTGGAGCTTGCATGGTAATATGCTTTCCGTCTATGGCACCGATGCATTGGGGGAAGTTCCACCTTTCAAAGAATTCGGAAGCAAGTTGTAACCAATCATCGGAGTCGGAAGGAAACTGCAAAAAATTAAAAAATCGTAACTATACATGTACTTGTACCACAATATTCAAACAGAAAAAATATATATTTTCAGGAACAAGAAGAACAAGCGCCAGATGATACGCCAGATGCAACACTATTTAACAAGGACGAGATCTGCACTCAACCTCGAGGATCACCATCTTCCGTGGCCACACCCAACCCGCCACCGTCGAAATCTCGAAAACGAAAGGATGTCGGTCGTGCGTCTGATGAAATCCTTCAGAAGGCATGTGAAGTTATGTCAAGGGAGACCGTAAACTGGACACATTTGGTGCTTTTGTTGCTTCTGAGTTGAGGGGATGGAAATCAGAGTCGAACCGCAAGAAATTGAAACGGGATATTCAAAGGGTCATTCTTGAAGCAGCTGAGAAGGACGATGAAGACGCCGCAGCTATGACAACCACACTGACGCCCAGCACTTCTCGCAGCTCAACTTGCAGTCCTTCGTTGACGGGATTCAGCCAAAAAGAGCAGGGAAACACAGGCCCGGACGACAAGCAAATTCCGAATCAATTTTCCTTCCTACACATGCTTCAGGATCAGACAAACGTCATGTGTAATGATAAGAATAATTAATTGGTGTCACAGAATGTAATAGGTGACCGAACACTATATTTTCCATTCATGTCATAATTATATTCAATTCTATCACATGAGATATCATAAAACATCTCGAGACATTACCTATAGATCTGATGTTAAATAATTATATTCTGTCCAGATGATTTAAAATTATCAGATAAATTTAAAACATCAGATGATTTTAAATCGTCCCATTGAGATGTTTATAAAACATCTTATATATTAAAAAATCTCATTTCATCTCGGCAAACTCCGTATGATCCCGAATGCCTTCGTTACTTTCCAAAAATTACCAACCAATCGCAACCGTGCTTTCATATTCCCTGGGAATTCAAACAAAATGTGGGCGATATTTTAAAATTATCTGTCGGATATTTAATAATCATCTCACCGAAAAGAGTTATCAAACATCTGATCTGATTTGATATAAATCAAATAATTATGACATGAATTCAACTCCAGAGAACACTGCCGTGGCCGCCGGTCATACGATTCAGTGGTACCGACTTGCCTTCAGGAATTCCTCCTTGAGTGCCTCGTAAATGGCTTTGCACACTTCAGACACAATACGGGATATCGTTACGGCAGATATACGGAAGAGATACATCAGGCTGACGAATGAATCGCCTGAATTTAGAAATAAAAGGGAAAGTTTAAGAATTTACATGGCCTTCATTTATGAAGTTCTTCATGTCATAATTATTCGATTTATATCACATCAGATGTTTATCAAATATCATTTGTTTTTAAAACATCTCACTGGTAATTTTAAATCACCAAGACAAAATTAATTATTTAACATTCAGGGGCCAGTTGTTCAAACAACGTTAACAGATAACGTGGCGTTAAGCCAAACTGACGTTATCTTTCTCACACTAGTCCTGTCTCACTTGAAGGATTGATACCAAATTTTAATCTGCCATCTAGAACTTCGATAGCAGGGGTTACATCCTGCAAAAGTCAATTCAGTTGTTACTTCCAGTTTTGCCATGGTTGGTCTCGGAAAGATAACGCCAATCTGTGTGAATAAAATAATGACATAAATGGAACTTCATATCACCGGTTATTCATTGAATTTCAGTTATGTCAGTGGAACTGTGTCTGGTTTGTTTATTGGGAAATAAACCGTGAAATAAAGCAACATTTGGAAAGTTATCACCTTTTTACCTATTTCTTCTGCTGAAATCCCTCAGTGCAGTACCTCATGTACGTGCTCTATTCATGAGATAGTGGGGAAATAAGCATACTCACCAGTTGCCAGAAAGCGCAAAGTCACGGCAAGGCGCTCCCTCACCGGAATTGCAGGCCGCATACACGTGTCCTGTTTGTGGATCCTGTGTCCAACAAGCACTGCAAGCTCCTCGAAGTCAACTGCGGAGAGTCTCAAAAAATTGTTGAGACGACTCGAATCTTCCAATCTCAGCTCCCGTAGGAGGCAGTGGTATGCACCGTGTTGCTCCCTTCTAAGAAACCATTCATGTACCCAAAGCTTGTGCCTCCTCTTTTGCCTCCGCTCACGCAGTGTCATGTAAACCACAATCGCCGCGGCGACTTGTTTCCTTCTTGCTGGCAACATGCTGAATGAAGACAGCCACGTGGAAGGTAAATACGGCTGTCAGACAGAAACTATCATACAAAACCACCGTACGTGGATGGCCCTTACGACAGTTGCTTTCGATAGAAACTATCTCGCTCGTTTCCAGAGCTCGCAGATAGTGACTATCTGCGATTTTTTCTTCATAGTGGAAGGGCTATGGATAGTTTTCTGTCGACAGTTTTTCAATTACTATCGACAGTTTACTGTCATGTGGAGCCGCACCTTTACATGACACTTCCGAGAGGTAGCTCCCATGTCATTCGGACTCAAAAGAACTCGCAAATAAATTTGCTGAATTCTTTGAGGACAAAGTGTAGAAGATCAGATCTGACATGTCAGTTCAAGATCCGAGTGGAGGCGAATCTGCAACCGGCGTGGGCCGGTGTAGCTCATTGACAGCCTTCGAGCCTGCCTCCGGTGAAGACATTGCACACATTATCGGCAAATCTCCATGTAAATCATGTCAACTTGATCCGCTTCCAACGTGACTGGTCAAAGGAGCAACCCATGAACTACTCCTCATCCTAACAGACATCATCAATGATTCGCTTAGATATGGGACAGTTCCAGAGACACTGAAAGTTGCACTTGTAACCCCACTACTAAAGAAGCCCTCGCTCGATCCTGAGGTTCTGCAGAATTATCGTCCTGTTAGCAACTACCCTTCATCTCTAAGGTCCTTGAGCGAGTGGTTGCGAGTCAGCTCATCAAATACATGGACGAAAACAGCCTCCATGACACATTTCAATCGGCATACAAGGCATTCCACAGCACTGAAACAGCGTTGCTGCGGGTCCAAAATGACATTTGGCTCATGGTAGACAAGCATGGTGCAGCGTTCCAGATACTCCTTGATTTGAGTGCCGCCTTCGACACTGTCGACCACGATATTCTCCTGATGAGGATGAGGACTAGGCTGGGCATCGACGGAACTGCGCTAAACTGGTTCAGGTCACACCTCTCACTTAGATAGCTAGATATCGTGATCAATGGAAGCAGATCTGCTCCTCGTACCCTGCGCTATGGTGTCCCACAGGGCTCAGTACTTGGGCATTTTCTTTTTCTTATCTATATCCTACCACTTGGCGACCTGATTGACAGTTTCTCTACCCCACGTCATGGCTTCGCTGACGACACTCAAGTCTATGTTGCATTGCCAATAGGGCAAGCACAGCAGAATATTGTTCAGTTAGAGGATTGCCTGCTCAAGATTCAGGACCGGTTAGCCAAAAACATGCTTAAGGGGAACCCAACGAAAACTGAACTCAAGTTGTTTGGCTCTCAACAAGCTTTGAACCGTCTCAATATAGAGTCCCTCTCAGTAGCGGGGATTGACGTCCAAGTGACAACAGGACCAGTGAGAAACCTGGGAGTTCTTTTCGATCAAACAATGTCAATGGAAAATCAAGTGAATAGTGTCGTAAAATCTGCAACGTACCATCTTCGGAACATTTGCCGGATACGCAATTGTCTTACCGAAAGTGCAGCTAAACTCCTGATCCAATCCCTTGTGTTAACAAGACTGGATTATTACAACAGCCTCCTTGCCGGTGTAATGTTTTTGAGTGTTTCTGTTTTTGAGTGTTTCCCCTCATTGTTTGGGAACGCTCAAAAATAGATTGACAAGTTTTTCTGTGTATCCCCCCTATTGAAAAGTCGTGGTTTCTCTAGCTGCCTATTGTTTGGAAACACTGACACATGGGAAACAACCACAGATGTACACCGGCATTACCAAGAACCTAATGCACAAACTCCAACTCACACAAAATCATGCAGCCAGGATAATAACTCGAACTCGTCGTGACCAGTACATTACACCCGTGCTCAGGAGGCTACACTGGCTTCCTATTCCTCAAAGAATTGACTTCAAGGTGTCACTCCTTTTGTTTAAGTGCAAAGCTGACCTTGCCCCATGCTATCTATCAGATATTGTGCCACTGTATGAACCCAGCCGATCCCTGAGGTCCCAGAACCTAGGTTTGCTCCAAGTACCCAGGTACCGCCTGGCATCATATGGTGGCAGAAGTTTTGTGGTGTATGCTACACAACTCTGGAACAGACTAGACATGAAGAAACTCACTCCCGTCGTGGGCCTACCAAAATGTACACATACACTGGCTTACTACAGTGGACGTTGGGCGTGCGAACCTAGAGTATTTATTGGTAATGTATCTGTTGTATTTGGGCCTAGCTAATCCTGTCACTTCATTATGTAACAGGTAATTTTAAAAACGAAGTGGCTATGTACCAGCAGACTGCTGTGTACGCAGGTACCAGTTGGTTGCATGAACAGCAGAGGCGAGTTAAAATAACTGCGTCATCAATGACGTCTGCTCGAGTAAAAATGGCGGTGGCGGTGACGGTGGAAGAACTCCCAGCTTTCCTTGAAGTTGGGGCCAAATTGTCATCCTTTCCCGCCTTCCAAACAGCTCTCTTTCGGTATCAGGAGCAACACAACGTTGCCTTTGTAATACGGCACTCTAGAACCATCGACAAAAAAGGAAGAGTCTTAAAAAATGATTCCACAGCACTTGAAGTACACGTGTCATGTACCACTACAAGCATGGTGGAAAACAAGCAGAAGCCCCAATTTTCGAATGGCATGTATGCCATATGACCAAAACAGTTTTTTTCCAGCCAGCGAAATGCGCGTGCCTGTACATTGTATACACATCATGTTGTGTATTCCAGAGAAAATGTTGCTGAGATTCACAGCAGGAAGCATCAAATCGGAGGCGGGGCTTTATAATGAGCCTAATGAATATTAATATAAAACGCTGTGAACATAAATCTACTGTCTGTTGCATACACAGCATGCTGTGTATACAACAATAATTTTTCTGTTGCATACACAGCATGCTGTGTACATATCCTCTCCCTTTTAGAAATGTCCAAAAATAACTTTTTTATTTTTTATTTTCGTTCTTTTTCACAATGTATGGGTGAACTCTGATGCAACAAAAGGTTTTTTTCGCTTTAATTAGAAAATCCCTGCTAAATTCTTCATTTTGAAGACTAGTTTTAGCTCGAATAGGTGATTGTTGTTTTAGACAACTGGTGACATTTGGTCAGCAATGCAGTCAGTCAGGGTCTTTATGAATGGGGCCATTCAACACAATTGATGGTTCAATTACTTTTATAAGCAGAGGGTTGTTCAAGGGCTGTCTGTTGCAAGTCATTCCCAAACAAACGTAACACGCCAATGAGTAAACGGTATTTAAATTTTTGATTTCCACACAAAAGTAGGTAGTGTTTACTTAGAAATCCATCATGTTCATAATAGGAAATCTAATATGAGTTAAATTTATTGTAATCGCATGGCCCTTGGCCAACTCAGCTCACACATGAAGGATTGGGGGGTCTTTGTCAAAGGTAATGGATGAGATTAAAATCATAACATAAAAATTTGAAGCAAAAATGTGCATTTGTCACTATCGAACACATTCTTTGGAATAGCAAGTGCCAAAATGATGGTCACAAAGCACAGTTCATGGGGTTATGTGAATTCTTGAAAAGGCACATGAAATAAAAAAAGGGATTTTGGCCCTTTTTTGAAATGTCTGTTACGTAATGAAGAGATGGAATTAGGTGCATCCATATACAACAGATATATGACCGACTGAATATACCATTCTCTGTTGAAAACCGCTTTCAAGTATCTTATTTCATCTCCGTGATATTTTTTTTAAACGGTGGACATTTACTTTCTGGAAGGACTATACACAAAAAAAACCTAACACCTCTCTTTTCTCGCGAATTACCCCTGGGATTAATCCCAACATAACCTGACTCGTGACCACTAACGCTTTCTAAACCGTATGGGATGCTGGGCGGTCACATACGGTCACCTGCTGTAGGTAATTGCCGTTATACTAATTATGCTTACCCCGCTAAAGGTTTGATAAATTTCACAAAAATAAACACTCAGACAGTGTGTGTGACCGCGTAATATAGCCATAACATGTTAAACTAGAAGGTTTGGAAGTTATAAACTTTGTAAAACATGTTTAGGATATGTTTTATTGAATTATTTGATTGGTAAGTAATCGGAACAGCCGCTCTTCGCAGTGGATTTAATTGCTTATTCATGATAGTTTTGCCATGAGCAGAGTCGTTTTATTGAAATTTTGTGCCATGACGAAGACTTGAACAAAAAATGAAACGGCCAAGGGCCATTGTGCTCACCATTAAGGGTGAATTCATCCTGGTTAAGAAACATGCTACAAGTATAGTATATAGGTCAACCCAAAGTCGGCATGACATGTGATGTATCGTTGCTTGGAGTACCAACCATAAAAATATCATCGAAAACAAGTCACTAAGCAAGGAGGATACCGCGGTGACGTCATATTACGTGATCACATCCCATATTACTGATCGCTATGGCCAATCAGATTCAGTCTACTGACAGCACCAGCACTGAACACATCTCCACGTCTCACTGTCTGGTGCGCTCCTGTACACAAAACACCAATAGACATAAAATATTGCAATACCTAGTATGGATTCTTCCTGTGTAAAATAAAATGTACAGAGCAGATTAACTTCCACGAATAAAAAAGACGTTTGGCGTGGCCAAATTGCGGAAATAATGTCTCCGCTAAAATGCACTACGAAATACACTAGGCAATGCACTACGCGATACACGGTAGAGATGCAGTTGAGTTTGTTATTGTTTTGACTTAGAAGCCCGCCCATATCATAATATATTCATGTATTCATGAAGTATGAACTAATTTCTGTCCCATACAACTCTAAGAACAGTCAATTTCTCCTTAAATCATCACCGAAACCGCGATATCCGCAGGAAGATTTCGTTCTAGTGTCCGAAAATGCATGATCTTACAGGGGCGCTAACTCGACAAATAGAGGGGATCTATGGGGATCTATGCGGGTTTTAGGTCCTACAGGTCTCGAACTTGTAAAATCTGTAAACATGCGTCCAAATCCCATTATGATAATGAAGAGATTGCCCCATATCTGGGAGATTGTTTTGAAACCATCGCTAATTTTGGAAGATCGGTGCCCAGCTATTTGGTTTTAAAAACCCTATGTTCCCCCATCAAAACAGCACTTTTCATTATTCAAATGATAACTTATTGTCTGAAGACTTATTTCATAGCAGAAAAGTACTAATAACTCTGATTTGATGCGAAAAATCTAACTTTATTTGATGACTCGATTTTCCCTTGGCCGTGGATCGAGTTTGTTTACAATATGCAGCGCCATCTTGGAAAAGCCGTGACGTCACCGCGGTATCCTCCTTGGGTCTCACTAGCCAGTGCAATGGCCGGGCCTACCTGGCTCGACAAATGGCGCGACGTCATTTCATGCATACCCCTGTTCAAGTGGCTGTCGACCTTGCAGTATATCACTCTCACACATAAACCTATACATTTCTGAATAGCTTGTCGCTTCTAGAATACATCTGGCCAGCTTTCATTGTTATCAAATAATTCAGTCATGAGAACATGGGGGCAGCACAATACATGAGACACCCTGTACATCGATGAAAATTTTGAAAATTTCACCTTGCCGCCTTATAACTTGACAATTAACATGGATGGTGAAATAATATTTTTATAAACTTCTACTTATCACCTTGAGAAAGCCAAATAATAACAATTTTAAATTTTGATACCAAAATAGGGTGCCGTTGCGGCTTTTCTTTGAGCATTTTGACCGCGAAGTCTCACCTTGAGAACATGTGCACTCTGACAGGAACCAGTTCATGTCAACATCCGATTGAGCTATAAATAGCATGCGAGGCCTGGTCACTGCGGACGTGCACAGAAGAAGCTGATATTTTCCTCAAATAATCGTCAGAGCTACCTCTTCACAAAATACCCAGGACACCGACATTTGAACATGCAGCAATAGCGATATGATAGCCTTCTCTGTATCCATGGTAATCGCCTGAGATTGAAGAACTTTTTTTTTAGGGGGGACCAATATTGACCTGATCACCACTGGCTAGTGAGACCTTGGTCACTAAGCGAGATATTGCACTTTTTACCTTTTTTAGTTTTGGCCTCCTGGTGGCCAAGACGAGAATCAGATCGGATCGAAATTCAGTGTCCGAGGTTACATCACGCAGGGAGTCATGTGTACCAAATTTCAAGTTCATAGCTTTTGTGGTTAAGAAACGCGCCTTAGTTACACTCAAACGGCCAATTTACGCCATTTGTCCTATGTGACCTTGACAATTAGGTCAAATCAAAATCCGAATAATATAGGATGAACCGTTGCTAGGATAACCTACCATAAACATTTTATCGAAAACGAGTCCCTCATATGGGAGATATCACCCTTTTTAGGTTTCTGCTTCTGGTCCCATTTGGCCAAGTCAAGAATCAGATCGGACCGAAATTCAGTGACAGATCATACATGACATAGGGAGTCATGTCTACTAAATTTCAAGTTCATAGCCCTAGCGTTAAGAAACTTGCCACGTTTTTTGAAACATGATACGGACGACGACGGACGACGACGACGACGGACGACGGACACTGCAGTATTGTATAGACTCCCCTACGGTGAGCCAACAATTAATCTCAGCATGCTCAGTCTTTGGCGTCGAGCCTCTTGGCTATACCGACAGCTATACGATACATGTGCATGCGTAGTACCAGTAATGGATATCTGATAGTACAGATATTGATCACTCACCAGGCGGGCCGTAAGTTTGGCTTGCAAATGTTTCATTGGTGACGAAATAGGGCGTGAGATGGATGTATATCTGCTGATCTCCACACTTGCTACTATATGATTGGGTATATGGCTTGTCAACAAAGGCCGGGTTTGGTGTGTCAACGCGGAGTGCAGCGTTGTCGCATGTCTTATCGTTGCTAGCTATTTCATACACATCAGGCTCGGACGACCAGCTGGATGGAACAATGATGGTGACGTTCCGGAAGTAGGCCCTGTAGCGGGTCGCTCGGTACAAGTATCGAGACCCACTGGTAAAAAGCGCCTGGAATACAATGCAGATAGTGACTATAGTGAATAACAGCGCAGTGAGAGGCAAACATTCAAATGCTAGATGATAGCATTCAAAAGCGAAGCAGATGCTAGGGGACGATGCCGATGATGGGCAACAAAGCATATGATATAGCGTCTTCTAGCACGTAACAATAGGTAAGGGTAAATGCAGTTGCTTGGGACACTAATGCAGATTCGTGGCAACAAAGCACTGCCAGTTACTTGGCAACAATTCAGTCACACAATGGGTGACAATGATGCACAGTAGAAAGGAGTTAAGATCGTCAGTACACATTGTCCCAAGGAAGGCCTTTCGTTGAGACCTACAGATGTCAGTCAGTAAACCCAAGTGGACCAAATTCGCCCCTTTCCCACTTCGCCCCTTCCCATTTCACCCTTTCCCATTAAACTCCTTCCCATTTCGCCCCTTGTTTTCAATTAGGCAACGTAAGACAACAGCCTAGGTTCAATTCGAATTAACCTGATCACACTCATTACGAATTCAAACGGTTTCACCAGTTCCGCCGCCTATTAAGCATGTGTGCAGGTGATGTCATCGGTTGATACGCATTATTTGGGGAGTATGGTAGTAGGCCTATGTGAAAACTAGATAAATCGGCCCAGAAGTGTTTGTGCTAGAGCCCCAAACATACATGTATGCGCCATGGACAAAATGAGAAGGGGCAAAATGGGCCAGGGACAAAATAGGAAAGGGGCGAAATGGGAATAAAGGGTAAAATAAGAATTGAAAATGGGGATAGATTGGGGGCGAAGTGGGAAGGGGCGAAAGGGAATAAACCCGCCTGTTAAGCAGCGGGCCATTTTGCATCCTGACGGCCAATTGTCGCCATTTTAGATGAGAGTCAAATCGAAAACCCGGGTATTATACATCGTATACCATTTTTAGAAGTACCAGCAGTCAGTGGCAAAAGTACATTTGATAAAACCCGAAGGTGCCATTCATACCACAACCAGTGGCGCTAGTCTTTTTTTGGGATTGGCGTTCGCGTTGGCGTTTCGGGGTCATCGCTAAAAACTTCCTGTTCGCGTAAAACCTCATAGCTTACCGATAACCACGTTGAATAGTCAAATGGTTGGGTGTACAAATCTGGAAAACTTTTGACGTCTGTCAATACTGGGCATCATGATCCAACGTACTCTCTACTATACCACAGTAGAGCATTTCACTGTTGTCGATATCGCATTAAACAGTAAACATTCTACTGTGTGTTTGCTTTTGCGCACATTCTCTGCGCAACGAAGAATACCATTGAATATTATATAAATATTGCATGTCAAGCCATAGAATAGTCAAAATTGTTTGTCAGGTCAAAAATTATTTCACGAGGCTTTAAACCAAACCTTGAAGAAATCGGCCCAGCAGGTTTTGCACAGCGACCCAAACCAGGGTCAAAGTGATTTTTAATCGGCGGATACGCAAATCATGTATGGAGCCAAGACGTGTACATTATGTACTGTAGACAGTGTGTGTTTACATTAGCAGACGATGTTTGTTTGAAGCGAGTCCAGGCCCAACTTGAATGCCTTGTACTTTCTGTTCGTGGATGTAACAGTCCCACCCAATGCAACCTACCTACTTTGTGGGTGTAATTCAAGACCCTGACAGTATCACTGTGCAACTTCCTGGCTTAAAACGCCGTAAATATGCTGTTTTTTATCGCCGATTTCGTCGAAATCTTAATGGCCGCCATTTGCAATATCGCGTCATCGATGACGTCAGCCGTGGAATAATGCCGTGGAATAGTCAAAATTATCGCATGGCACGTGGTCGTGAATGACGCGATGTGATTGGCTCACATACTAATGAGGTATGATAATCTGGAATATTGTTGAATTACCACGTGTTTTTAATTTGTACTATATATATAGTTTTTGACTGTAGCCGAATAGATGATAGATCAATAAATCAATTTGAATTTGAAATTTTCACTCTTTTATTTCATTTTAGCAGTGAGGATGGGCGGCTACAGGCGGTATCATTTCCAACAACATGTCACAATAAGAGACCTTTTTTCCCCTATGTGCCAGGAGTATGAGGGGTTGGGGTGGTTAGGTCCTCTCATTCCCAGCTGCCAGTCACAGTCTGGTAAATTTTTGTCTCAAGTATGAATTTTGGCAATGATCATGGGTCGGGGTCCTATCATTCCCAGCCACGAGTCACAATCTGGTAACTTTTTGTCTCACGTATGAAGTTTGGCAGTGATCATGGGTCGGGGTCCTATCATTCACAGCCGCGAGTCACAATCTGGTAACTTTTGTCTCACGTATGAAGTTTGGCAGTGATCAGGGGTCGGGCTCCTATCATTCCCAGCCACGAGTCACAATCTGGTAACTTTTTGTCTCACGTATGAAGTTTGGCAGTGATCATGGGTCGGGGTCCTATCATTCCCAGCTGCGAGTCACAATCTGGTAACTTTTTGTCTCACGTATGAAGTTTGGCAGTGGTCATGGGTCGGGGTCCCATCATTCCCAGCCGTAAGTCACAATCAGGTAACTTTTTGTCTCACATATAAAGTTTGGCAGTGATCAGGGGTCGGGGTCCTATCATTTCCAGCCACGAGTCACAATCTGGTAACTTTTTGTCTCACGTATGAAGTTTGGCAGTGGTCATGGGTCGGGGTCCCATCATTCCCAGCCGTAAGTCACAATCAGGTAACTTTTTGTCTCACATATAAAGTTTGGCAGTGATCAGGGGTCGGGGTCCTATCATTCCCAGCCACGAGTCACAATCTGGTAACTTTTCGTCTCACATATAAAGTTTGGCAGTGGTCATGGGTCGGGGTCCCATCATTCCAAGCCGCAAGTCACAATCAGGAATTTTTTTGTCTCACATATAAAGTTTGGCAGTGATCAGGGGTCGGGGTCCTATCATTCACAGCCACGAGTCACAATCTGGTAACTTTTTGTCTCACGTATGGGCCCACTCATTGTTAATTCAAGAAGCGGATAATAGACGGCGAAAGCATCTGGCCAACTGTGAACTGTCTACTGTGTAAGTGGAAATGGAGACAGTGAAGAGTTCACTGTTTTGTGCGGAGCATGCTCTGCATGATCACGTGTGATGACCCCAACTTACCAATCAACCAAAGTGCACGAACGTGTCATCAAACATTTGATTGATTTGAGTGACACTTCATCTGAATGCACCTCGACGAGCCATGCGGTTTGTTCCACATTTAGCTCATGCAACTATCAGGTCAATTAGGAAAGACGCAACTTTTTTAATTACAAAATGTCTTGTTCACGATGACGAAGCATTATAAAAGCAAATTGTTCTGAATCAGTAATGACACAGTTATAATTCGTGAAACCTGACAATATGGCTAATTTTTATTCTCTCTTCCAGTTATTGAATTGCGTGAATTGTTATAATCAGCGCCTAATAAATTAATAGTGTCATGCAAACCTATTAGCCAGGCGAGCAATCAATTAGGCTAGAAAGCCATGGTGGTGAAAGAATAAATTGTGTGCAGTACAATAATGTATAGTTGCAATGCAAGGAGGAAGTCGGCATAGCTTAGCTTTTGGTGGCACGAATTTAGGTCTATTCTGGGACCAATTCTCAAAGTCCTGGATGGGATGATGTCTAATTGGCGCATGAACTGACACTAAGTAGCTTAGATGTAGTTGGTTAGGCATATATGGGTATCAGAGCCGTGTTTTTGTCGTTTGGAGCTCTGCGGAGAGTTATAAACTGTGAGGAGGTCCCCATTATTTGAAGTTGGGTTTTGCGGCGGACTGATCGACAAAATGACATCATCAAGGATTCATATATTTTGCATAAAACTGATACCTTTTGCTGGCACTTTTTTCTTACCGTAGATTTCAATTATACAGCTGTCACGATGACGTCCTAGAATCTCCACCCAATAATAACTCGTATGAACATTTGACAAGCGGCAACAATGTACATGAACAAAACCAAAGGAAAATTGCAGTTAACATGGCGGTAACTGTGGACATGGCCCGTTTGGTTTTTCGCCTGTGTTGTTTATAATCGGGTAACTAGCTGAAACGCCTGACTACAATAATTTCACACGTTCATCGAAACATTTTAGGAGTTTATAATGTTGTTTGAATCTGAGGTTGGAAAAATGGCCAGCGAGTCAAAGACAAAATGCCCTATAATAACTTGTTTTTGATACAAATATGTATTTTCAGCTGTTTTATGTTTTTTTGCCATGGCATGGGACAAACACATTTTCACCACTATAGTCCACAAATGTCATTTGATATATTATGTATACGTTATGAATGGCTGTTGCAACCACTGCTGGGAGCTATCATGGATCAGAGACTTCGTGAATAAGCAATGAATGTAATTGTGGCCACTCGGTCACATAATACAACTACATCAGCACATGACAGTCAATGTGGCCTTTGAATAACTCGATTGGATAATAATGGCCTTTGAATGGATTTACAATTGTAGAATTTATTCCGATGTCAAGTCATAAAGCTTTAATGAGCAACCAACTATCAGATATTCAGCAGATCTCATTTAGAATCTTTCGACATACTATTTAAAAGCCTGTAGCCGTTCGGAAAAAAACATGATATGTGTATGATTTGAAAAAAAATATTTCCAATAGCGTATATGCATTTCAGGATTGCCGGTGCAGACATGCCGATCCACCTTCGTTGTGCGTATATCCAGGAGGAGACTTTATGACTGATCAACTGTGCTGTTCCAATTCAACCTTTCTTACTTCTCAAAATATTTTATATAAACTTCCCCAGTTGATCTATTTGGTATTCGCACAATTTTGATATACACTAGAATCCCAGATATAAGGTCTGGTGGGTTTGACCAGGCCTCAATAATAGCTCCTCCCACGAATAATACTCTTAATAGTGCTATTGCTGAAGGGTGGAAGTTGACAACATGAAGGGGCTGAACAAAGCGCGCCATTGACCAATAGGCAGCAGCAATGAAGTGCTGCGATCACCTGGTCACAGTCTTGAATTCTACATGTCAACTGGCCCAGTCTAAATCTGATCAGGCTTTTTTCATTCACGCGCTGTCATATTGTCCAAATTGCAGAATACAAAGGGGAGCTGCTGTCTTTGAATAGCGCTGCCCGTACTGGTAAACACTTTTGTGATCGGTAATGAGTTGTCTTAGATCGTTGGACGTAATAGGCCTAATGCATTACAGTACAACCGTGACCACAATGTTGATGAATCGTGGTAGTCAAGTGGATTTTAATTCTCTGATGTTGTCAGAGACATACATGTACCTCCATCGTCCCATCGCTCGACCAACTCCTGAGAATAATGACGTCATTATGACGGGGCGGAGCTTATGCTGATGTATCAGCGTCTCGCCTCTGCGCATGTCACAGCGCATGTCAGATTGAATCGCAGCTTCGGCATGTTGGGAGAAGACGATCAGACGACATCTCAGCAAAAAATGCTTCAAAAGTATCGAAATACTCAGGATTTTTTTAATACTTTTGCGATAGTCCATAGATGGAATTGGGTTTGGTGGTGTAAGGGTGATTGATTTCTGGTTTATTTAGCCGTTTTGCTGGACTACCGCAATAAGTGTATTGGTGGAAGAAAATAACAGTTTCGAGAATTCCAGTGATATCAATATAGTCCCAAGACGGAATCTGGGGCCTATAATAATTAGAAATAAGATTTTAAATAAAAGTATAAGTTCATCTATAAAGGTTCTAAGTCTAACAGACCAGATACATGTACATTAAAACAATTTGTAAGAGACATGTCATTTCACCTTTGACTGTTACATGACTGCCTTAATGCAGCATAAATCAACTCTCGAGTTAAATCGCACTCAATAACAATAGGCTTCAGCAGCATGAATTAGCCGAGGTACATTTAGATGCACTCTGAAACGTCTAGTTATACTGTACATTTATGTGCATAAACCTTAAAGTTATACAGTCAGCATTTAGCAATATCTAGCATCTTGACTTTCAAGAAACAACTCTTAAAATCCTTGAGGCATCCTAACCAAGTAGAAAGCGGTTAATCGTCAATGCTCCACTAACATTCTCGTCTTCCATAAATCTTAAAACATCCATGGCTATCCCTGTCATGTACATAAACATGTTGAATAGAAAATGGTTCAAATTGACAACGCCCCACTGTGCCCTGTCTTTCTTAAACAAAAACAATAGTTGCGCTCTCAAAATCCTAAGCTACTGCAGTCAAACAGAAGTGAGTAATCCTCAAGACTCCACTGAAACACTAGTTGCGGCGCTCTTAAAATCCTTAAAGCTACTGCAGTCAAACAGAAGTGCGTAATCCTCATGGTTTCAATAGGAACGTTCACATGATCAGTTACTCATCGTTACCATTCTCATCACTGTCACTGTGGGCTGGCATGTCCACAAACAACACTGCATCACCATCATTGTTATTCTCATCAGCGTCGTGGTGATCAGCGTCCACTGGCTCTGCTTCCTCTGCTGCCCCGTCGCGATCCAACAGGACCGCAAATCCACGGCGTGGTCGATCCGGTGAAACATCAGTCCAAGCGTTGCTGATGATCGCTACTACATCTCGTAGTCTGATAGGATCGCATTGGCCATCCATGCCCGTCCTCTCCTTTTTCCACCTTTTCCAATGCCTTCTAATCTTTGACTTGAAGGAGTACATGACGGCGATATCCAAAGGCTGAGCCAGTGACGTGCAGCCTGCAGGGACGAATTGCAGGATACCCCCAAGGTTTGTTACTGCCATACCGAAGTCCTCTGACCGATGCACCCGGTATCTGTCGACAAGAAGTACAAAGTTCTCATTCTGTCTATTCTCTTCAACGTGTGGTTCAAAGATTTCTGTCATCCAGTGCAGAGCAGTTTCAAGGCGCATCCATCCAGTTTGAGATGAGGTAACAACAACATTATCTGGAAGGTCCATTGCTTCTAGCTCTGCACGCTGTCCGACAAACCCTCTGCGAGGAAATGTTATGTGGGCCTTGAGCTTGTCTACCGCTCTCGAGATGCATAACGTGACTGTACATCCTAATTTGACGTTTGTTCTGGAAGTACGTACATCAATGTTCATTTCACCACGCGTGCTACAGGTGTAGAGGCAAGGACAATCAAACAATACAAAAGTCTGGTCCATATTGAATAGCTCCTCTGGCCTTAGGTGATATACAACAACAAGAGCGTTTAATTCATCTCGTAAAACGGTGATGCGAGTTTGAGCATCGGCTGGGATAAGCGTGCTGTTTTTATTCTTCTTACGAAAGGAAATCCTTTTCCTCTCCTTGAAGCGATCACACCATCCCACCGACGCTTGAAAGCGCACGTGTTCTGGTCTTGTCTGGATGAGACGGTCCCTTTCTTCCTGTGGCAGATCATCCCACCATTCGTTAAAGAGATGGGTGGCTTTCTCCTGTATCTCTAAACATGAAACTGTTAGTCCTTTGGCCCTTTCGACAAGAAACCACCCGTGTAGCATGTGTTCAATTTCGGGCCAGTAACCATCATGATCATCCCGTAGTCTGCGGCGAGCTTTCTTGTGGTCTGTTGCAGCTTCTTCAAACTTTGCTCGTTGCGGTTCCCACTTTCGGAATGTATCAAATGGTATCCGGTAGTGTTCGGCATATTCACGAGCAGTCTGTACCGTTCCAGCAGCCAGGACATTTTCGAAGTCAGTTAGATGTTGACGTTTTTCTTTAACTGTATAGCTTCGGCGGCGGGCAGGTAACCCACCTTCCGCCATCATTGAGTCTTCGATTTGTACTGATCTGTACGTCTCCTTCCATGTAGATGTTGTTTTAAGCCCTTCCTAACTAAACGTTTTTTACCAATGAAATGGAAGCATTAATTTTACCAAAGCATGTTGCTTTAAAGTCAACGCAAAGCAATAAATCAACGAATGAGGAATCAAACTCCTAACAATGAGGCAGCCACCACGGTGTATGCCTGTACTATAATTGGTCCAAGAAAGATGAGTAGCTATTGATCAAGCATTGTATAGTGATCACCACCTATTGCCAAATCAATAGGATACTGTAGCCTGAAGAGCGTGTCAATCATTCATGAAGTAAAACTGGTCATTGACATTTCCAAATTTTGACAAGGCATTCAACTTGGCTACCCATGGTGAATTAGTGTAGTATTATCATTTGAATGGCATTTCTGGGAGGAGCTATGACTTAGGCCAGGCCATGCCTACCAGACCTTATATCTGGGATTCTAGTGTATTTTGATGTATATTGATATTTAAGATATATATATTTTTTTAAACAAAACAAATGCTGTGATAAAAAGCATGAAATATCATGAATACAACACTTATTAACAAATGTGGAAAAAACAAGTTCGCCTAACAACGTGTCAATGATCTGAAAATATTTTTTTTGCAATTATGCACAGATGACTAAGTATGTATTTCGAAAAACAGTTTTTGACAGCAATATTTTATTTGTAAAATTCACTGAATAAACCACTCTTTGTATCAAGAAAATATATTAATTTCGAGAAATAAAACAAAGAGGGGTTAATTAGTTACTATTCCAAAAGTTCGCCTTATTGTACATCCTTGTCTTACCACTAAAAAAAGTTTTTATATTTGAATGGAAACGTGCGTTTGCAAAACATTCTTAGTCCAACCCCAAATGATCAATGGAATCTCATGGTCGTGTCATTTTATTGCCAGGACCGGGATGTACAGACGTATATTAGTCGAAACTAAACTCGACGAAGACATGTAAGATAAAGACATGACAACGCTGTCAGAGAAACCTTTCCCGCAGAGTAGGACGATTTTTAAAGTGATACTATGATGTGATTTACAACTTTGCGGAAATACGTCCGTTTTTTAAGTGTTGATCACAAATGTAAAGCTCAAATTTTCCATTTTTGATTAGATTTATTATAAAATCGCTGAATGTAAACCACCGCGACCGCGAAAATGTTCATGTTGTGACGTCATCAACGAAAACGGCATCGAAGCGAGCCGTCCGGGCGGGATTTAACCATCAATTTCTAGAAAATGTACATTTTGATTCGAAAACCTTACCGATTTATGAGAAAGTGACGTAGTCATTTGTCAAAAACAGCTAAAACATTATAATATGGTGACATTTGACACGAGTTACCCTTTAAGTTACTTGCGGCCCAATTTCCTCATAAGAAAATAGTGTACTATATGCGCACGATCAACTAACTATCAGCGACAAGATGTTAGAATTTGTGACATGAAATATAACTACCTTTATCCCCGGAATTATATTGGGGTCTTCTCTCACCGAGGCACCGATGGCAACAATGACGTTTTCATAGCCATTTTTTACGAGTTGGATTTTGGCCGTTATACGCACAGTTTCCCAACAGAGAAAAAGTAAAATCGCACTGGCACAAGCTGAGAACTTCATCGCGTGATATCTCCCGGAACGAATAAAGTCAGCAAGAGGAACATACAATTTATTATCAAATTCTGAATAGCATAACATTGTTGACGTAGATTGTACAGTGATACACGCTCCATTGCAATTGAATGGCCACGAAAGCCGGTTTCGCAATATCATCCTTCTAAATTCGTTAGGCCAACTTATACATTATCAACTTTGCTTAATCCAAAGGTTATGTTATCACAATCAAAGTTGTAAAAGACATCAATGTTCTCCAAGGCTTCATCTTGAATTCGATGAATGTTCCTACTTGTTGCAACCAGAATTTCTGGGGCCTATGCAGCTTTTGCATGCCTGTAACGAGGTCTTGGGCAATTGAAGTCCCGACTAAATCCGGATTACCACAGCAAGATCGACGATCGAAAATGATAAAGTCACTCCCGATGACGAAAATTCGCAGAAAAATTAATTTTCTACATTTGCTTGATGTAATAACTTGGACTATTATCAAACCATATCTGATCTCAAATTCAAACATAATTTTTTTTTGAAAAGGTCGAAAACAAGCACTGAAAACGCTCACAAAATCATTCCCAAATGGAGGCGCAACATAGTGTATTCGAAATATATACAAACTCTCCTGCGGGCTGGGCAAGAAAATACACAAAAATGACATTGCATTAAAAAATGAAACGGCCAGGGGCCATTGTGCTCACCGTATAGATATTTGTTACTTTGGAATTCATCCAGAAGTATTAAGGTAGCAGGAAGGGTTGGGCGTTTGTGGTTTCCGAGTCTGAGGGGGTTGGTGTCTGTTGACTGTGCTTTAAGAGAGACTAGGCATGGCGCCAGTCTCTCTTAAAGCACAGTCAACAGGCATTTGGTCTCAGTATTTGGGTTTTGATTGCCATGACTGTACCCCTGTAAAAGTCAGAGGAGGAGAAGTTTGGAATGATGAAAGCATTGAAGAAGAAGAAATGTTATTATTGAGGAAAGCAAAATTTATTATGAGACTAGAAGGCAGTGTCCTGACTTGATTATTTTGAAAATGGCGGTCTGAACACATTAAAAGGTGGAACATGGCATTTTATCGACTTTGAAGTGTTCCGCAGTTAAAGGGAGACTATAGGCAGCAGCTAGGTAGGCAAGATAAAGTCATACAAATTTGCCAATAGGGGTCAGTCATATCTCTAGGCATGGCGCCAGTCTCTCTTAAAGCACAGTCAACAGGCATTTGGTCTTAGTATTTGGGTAAGTACAGAATCAAGGCAGCTCAGAGAGCAATGATTGAACGATGCTGTGGACAAGTCCAAGGATACTGCATCAGTCACGACCAACTTCTCATCAGAAAGCGTCACCACCAGCATATTCAATGTTTAGTTCCAACCTGTACCAGTCCAATGCACGCCTGTCATGGTCAGCAGTGGTCAGCTTAGCGCGATATGGAACATTCTTCCGAAACTCAAGCGAGGGAAGTCTGCTCATTAGCCTATCTCGCGCACTGCTCCTTCTTGTCAAACATCGTAGTGAAATCGTGGTACAGTGGGGCGTCCTCGAGGATTGCAGCTGGTCGGACAGACGTGAGGTGGAATGTGGGCGGCTGCACTTCTTCGTTGATGTGCGATGGCAGATAGCACAGTTGTTGCGTTGCATGACAGCTGAAAGTGAATGTGATATCATAGAACTGAGGCGTTTGCAATGAGACTATAGGTGAAGTAGAAGCAAGGAGTGAAATGGGCCATCTTCCAGTGACTAATATACAGAGTAAGGGCACTGGGTGTTGTTAGATTCAGCATTGAATGTATTCCTCGTACAAGCGTGAATAGTGTGGACATACAGTGAGAGGTGAGAGACCCCTATTGACTACTTCTTGTAACTTTATCTTGGATATTATATTAGTATTGAACTTCTAGCCATGGAATATGAAGAAATTGAAGTTGTACTTGTAGGCATGGAATATGAAAAATTATTCAACGGTGAAAGACATTATTCCATGAGGCTTTGCCGTGATCGCAAAGGACGCGACGTGATTGGTTCACATGCTAATGAGGTATGATAATGATAATTACCTCTATAATGCTACTTGGATAGCGACTGTGTCGTTGACTGCAACAGTGGTCAATGTCAATGTGTGCCTGTAATGTCAATGAAGTATGATGAGGTGATGACGATAGTGCAATTATTAAATATTGGCAAGAGATCATACTGCAACATAGGTCTTGTTTTTGACAGATGACTGTGCGACATTCCCATTGGGTCTTGTTAGAGTCAGCGCTGCATGTATTCCTTGTACAAGCTTGAATAGTTGTGACGGACTTTGAGGGGTGAGAGACCCCTATCGGCTACTTCGTCTAACTTTATCTTGCCTACCTAGCTGCTAGCAATAGTGCCCCTTTATCAAGACTGAAACCCACTGTGCGGGGCTAAGAAATTACCTTTATAATCCTAGTTGGATAACCACTGTGTAGATGATTTGAAGAGTGCTCTGTGGATGTGTGCCTGTAATGTCAATGAAAGTATGATGAGGTGATGACGATAGTGGAATGACGGAATATTGGAAAGAGATCTATTCCTAGAAGAACATATGTCCTGTTTTGACTAGGTGGCGCATTTTAGAATCAGCAGTGAGCACTGTGTGTAACATGGTGGAGGCAGCGGAGATAATAACTGTGTCGAAAGTATTGTTATAGGGCCTTCCCTAGGCCCATGGGGTTAAATTTACAATCCACGATTGAAAAGACGTAGTTTGATCGCATTCAACTATAAATCCATTGAACAGTTATGTTCCTTTAGTCAACCGATGACCTTTTGTTGGGCCATGATCGGGGATTGTAAACTGTAAATGTATTATGGACTGTGAGACGGGGGAAACACAAGTGAAACTGAAATAGACCAAAACAAGTGATTTTGGGGCTTTGGTTTAGACGCATGCCCCACATGCGCCATGCGGGATTATACGGTTCATGTGAACTTGTTGACATCCACATGATCTAGTGCTGTTATTGGTCATGACATGGTACATGGTAGGCCTAATCATCATCATGGCTATATGTTTCAGGAAAAGCTCGGAGTAAAATGAACTGCCGATGAATAATGATGTTGTTCATGTTTACCATGTTTACTAGTACATAGCCATAGGGTATGCACTGGCCAGTGCACTTTCTGCACGTCGTCATGGTCATGTACGTGATACCTTGCATATTTTGTTTTTTGAATGCGCATGCTTTTTGGGCAAAATCACTTGTACCAACACTAATGAATAATGTCTTCTTATCCCTATGACTCCATACACAGTGAGGGCATTGTCCCATTCCCATCAAATGGTAACTTATTGTACCGTATTAGGGTGGAAGTTGGGGAGCAGATACCTACCGTTGCACGCCTGTCATAATCAGTAGTGATGAGCTTAGCGCGATATGGAACCTTCTTCAGAAACTCAAGCGAGGGAAGTCTGCTCATTAGCATATCTCGCGCACTGCTCCTTCTTGTCAAACATCGTAGTGAAATCGTAATGGAAAACGTCTGGCTTTGCGCCAGACGTTGAGACTAATAAGTGAAGAACTAATAGGTAAAGCACTTCTACTTGCGCGAGACTGCTCTGATAAAATTATCATTGCAGAGACTACGGTGACGTACACATATATTTTTTACAATCAAAAATGCCCTCAAAAGACAACATGGAATGATTATTTTATTGATATTTCCTACTATATACCTTCCAATTATCACTTTATACAAATAGATCGGCGTTAGGTCGCATGCTTTTCTTTCCTGGTGACACTATAAAGCAAAATAGTTGCAACCCCGTAAATGCGCTATAAGTCCAATAATAAGTGACGGTGACCCGTTATAAATGTTTCGCCAGCTTCGCTTTTTTGCCGCTACGCGGCGCGTTGGGCCCTTGCGTCCAGGTTAAGAAACATTGTACATGTATAGTATATAGGTCAAACCAAAGTCGGTATGACCTGTGATGTATCGTTGCTTGGAGTAAGTACCATTATGGTAACCATAAGAATATCATCAAAAACAAGTCACTAATAAACGAGATATTGCGCTTTTTACCAATTTTAGTTTTGACCTCTTGGTGGCCAAGTTGAGTACCATATCAGATCGAAATTCGGTGTCCAAGGTGACATGACGTAGGGAGTCATGTGCACCAAATTTCAAGTTCATAGCTATAGTGGTTAAGAAACGTGCCATAGTTACACTCAAACGACCAATCTCATATGATATGTGATGTATCCCTGCTAGGAGAACCTACCATAAAAATGTTATTGAAAACGAATCACTAATAAGCGAGATATCACACTTTCTAGGTTTTCACTTTTGGCCCCCTGGTGGCCAGGTGAATCAAACCGGAGTGAAATTCAGGGTCAGAGGTCAGCTGACATAGAGGGTCCTTTGTACAAAGTCTCAAGTTCATAGCCTTAGGGGTTAACAAACGTGCCACAGTTACGCTAAAATGGCCAATTTAAGCCGTTTGACTTCTGCGACCTTGACAAGAACGCCAAATCAAAAACCCGTATCATATGTGATGTATCCTTGCTAAGAGTATCTACCATAACATTTTTACCAAAAACTAATCAGTAATAAGCGAGATATGGCACTATTCAATTTTTTTGTTTTGGCCCCCTGGTGGCCCAGTTAAGAATCAGACCAGACCGAAAATCAGTGTCACAGGTCATCTGACCTAGGGAGTCATGTGTACCAGGTTTAAAGTTCATAGCATTAGTGGTTAAGAAACGTGCCATAGTTAGTAAGTTACACACAAACGGCCAATTCACACCATTTGACCTCTGTGACCTTGAAAATAAGGTCAAATCAAAAACCGTAGGATATGTGATGTATCCTTGCTGAGTACCTACCATAAAAATAGAATTGAAAACAAGTCACTATTAAGCGAGATATTGCACTTTTTACTTTTTTTAGTTTTGGCCCCCTGGTGGCCAAGTCGAGAATCAGATCAGACTGAAATTCGGTGTCAGAGGTTAAATGATTTAGGGAATCAGGTGCACCAAATTTCAAGTTCATAGCTTTATTGGTTAAGAAACGTGCCCCAGTTACACTCAAATGGCAAATTTACGCCATTTGACCTCTGTGACCTTGAAAAGTAGGTCAAATCAAAAACACGTACGATATGTGATATACCCTTGCTTGGAAAACCTACCATAAAAATTTCATCAAAAACAAATCACTAATAAGCGAGATATCACACTTTTTAGATTTCCACTTTTGGCCCCCTGGTGGCAAAGTTAGGAATCAGATCGAACCAAAATTCAGCACCATAGGCTATGTGATATAGGGGGTTATATGTACCAAGTTTCAAGTTCATAGCTTTAGTGGTTAAGAAACGTGCCATAGTTTACACTCTAATGGCCAATTTACGCCATATGACCTCTGTGACCTTGAAAACAAGGTCAAATTAAAAACCCGTATAATATAAAATGTATATTTGCTATGAGTACCTACAACAAAAGTTTTATCGAAAACAAGTCACTAATAAGCGAGATATCACACTTTTAGATAGCGACATTTGGCCCCCTGGTGGCCAAACAGAGAATCAGATCGGACCGAAAATCAGTGTCAGAGGTCAGCTGACCTAGGGCATTCTGTGTACAAAGTTTCAAGTTCATAGCCCTAGCAGTTAAGAAACGTGCCACTGTTAGGATACGACGACGACGACGACGACGACGACGACGACGACGGACACAGCGCTATCATATAGACTCCCCTTACGGTGAGCCAAATATGCGAGCTTTTATTCACATACGTTTACTTAATAGTATATCGATCATTATTTGCAACTGCATGACACTGAATTACATGATTTCGGCCAACATGGTTGACTATTGTTAGTTATGTTGGAAGACATATTGTTATTTTAAACAGCAGGTTTTTTTGCTATATTTGACCTCTTTAAATGAGAAAAACAACGTTTTAGATTTTTTGGGAAAAAGCCAACTTAAAGGGACAACTTGGGCGTTAGATTTACCTAACCAGGAGGATAATGTTTCAACTTGACACCATGCGCCGCAACTGGTAGTATTACACAGATGCCGTTCTCTGACAATGATTTTCACCAGTGTTGGAAGGCAGTTCTGGACATAGCTTGCGAATTTCAGGCAGGTTTAAGGTTACACCCTGTAGTGCATTGTTTAAGAGTTTTCATCAATCTTGTTTGGAGAACTTGCGGTCCTGCTGGAAGCCGTTTTGCCGATAACAACAACAAATCTTTACCCAAGTTAAGCAGGGTTAGGGAGGAGGCAAATCGCTTTTTCTTCTGCGTTCAACCTGCAGTATAGGCAAGTCAACAGAACATTTTAGGACAGGACCAAGGATATGATCGAGTTTCTAGTGAATATGGCAATAGTAGGATGGGTACTGTACCCATTACAGTAACAGTCCCTCATTTTCATGTGAGAGGTTTCAGTGCTAGTGAATCTTATGTGATCCATATCTGTCTTACCCACATAGGATGATTGACTGATAGGGTTACAGGATATAAGAACACATGTATGTGTAAATGGCCTATACGTGCACTTCGTTTGTTACCAATTTGAAATTTGTCATTGAAATTGAAGTTTTAAACTGTGTAAATAGCCTATATATTGAATATGAATGTCAACATTGCTGTTGTCTAAGTATATACATGAATAAGAACTATGCATATACCAAGTTTGAGCAAAGTTGCATGCATTATAACTGAATTACGGCATTGTGTGACTGTACAATGTACATGTATTTCTATTTTCCTGGACCACCGGTAAATACGCGAGGAGAACTGCATGCGTTCCCCTTTGAAATGTAAGAAACTCGATCTATTTCTATCAGTGATAGCGTGGTTTTCGTTGTCCGTTTCTCTGAACAACACTATAATGTTAATATTTTAAGAGAAATGGCGAAAAAAACCGGCCAAAGACCAACTCAGATCAAGGCGCAATACGCTTGGAATTCTTTTTCATGTAAAAGTTTTAAAATATGCTATTCATTCCCAGGCTAATATTAACAGAAATAAATAGAAGGCAAAATAAAGAGGACACTGGTATAAAACAGGAAGTTCATGGGGAATGAGGAGTGGGCGATTGCCTACGTTGTCTATTTTTAGTATGGCGACACAATTGCTTTTTAGATGTTACCTTTTCTGTCAGAATTTTTTTCAAAGATCGATTTGACAATTTCGGCACGTGATAAAGCCGCGTTAGCACGCCCATTATATCTCATTGGCGAGCATTGTATCCTACAGCGAGTTGTTTATTTGCTCATTATAAATGGTTGGACAAGTTTGAACAGTCACTATCCCTGGTGGTAATCATGTGTGGCGGATCCGAGTCACCATATCGCATGAGATAAATTTTCCAGAGAAAAATGATTGATTGGCCATTTAATATTTTCTACAGAGAAAAAAATATCGTGCATGCCTGTGATTTTGATCAATTTAAATGAACTTTTCGTGCTAAGTTTTTGGTTTTCCGATTTTATATCTGCCGGATCAGTGTGATAAAACATGTTATGTGTTTTATAAGAGTGTTACTTTAGTGCGAGTTGCGAGTTGCGAGTTACAAAATGCGAGTTGCGAGTTACAAAGTGCGAGTTGCGAGTTACAAAGTGCGAGTTGCGAGTTACAAAATGCGAGTTGCGAGTTACGATGTGCGAGTTGCGAGTTAAAAAATGCGAGTTGCGAGTTACAAAATGCGAGTTGCGAGTTACAAAGTGCGAGTTGCGAGTTACAAAGTGCGAGTTGCGAGTTACAAAATGCGAGTTGCGAGTTACAAAGTGCGAGTTGCGAGTTAAAAAATGCGAGTTGCGAGTTACAAAGTGCGAGTTGCGAGTTACAAATTGCGAGTTGCGAGTTACAAAATGCGAGTTGCGAGTTACGATGTGCGAGTTGCGAGTTAAAAAATGCGAGTTGCGAGTTACAAAATGCGAGTTGCGAGTTACAAAGTGCGAGTTGCGAGTTACAAAGTGCGAGTTGCGAGTTACAAAATGCGAGTTGCGAGTTACAAAGTGCGAGTTGCGAGTTAAAAAATGCGAGTTGCGAGTTACAAAATGCGAGTTGCGAGTTAAAAAATGCGAGTTGCGAGTTACAAAATGCGAGTTGCGAGTTACAAAGTGCGAGTTGCGAGTTACAAAATGCGAGTTGCGAGTTACAAAGTGCGAGTTGCGAGTTAAAAAATGCGAGTTGCGAGTTACAAAGTGCGAGTTGCGAGTTACAAAGTCATCCTCTTCATGTGATACTGTTTCATTATAATGACAACACTTCAAGACTTTCCCAAAGCCGCCACTGCCTATCTCCTCCTTTCCTTTGAGATCATGGTACCGAAAGCGTGGTATCCCGGCAAACAAAGGCTCGTGTTTATTTGATATCCCGATTGATGGAAGTTTGAACATTTTGTACACATAAAATGACAGGATTCAAAGATGGAAACACCAAACGCCAAATAAAACAACGTGAGAAGCCAGAAAGGATCAAGGGTGCTATCCTGAAGCTACAGCTGATGTATATCCAGTTGCAAAGATCATACTGAGAATTAGACTAAGGTCATTGAAACATGTGTCAGTGTGGTCCATCTCATCAACCTTATCACCAGCCACTTGGTGAGCCCTAATTTTTCTCAGCTGGGTGACTGTTTATGATTTGATACACAGTGTGCATTTATAAGCTGGTGTATACAGTTTCAGTGATGTTGGGGAAGCTCCATGTCTTATAGACATCATACATGTTGACTGTTTCTGATTTTTGCAGGATCTTGAGAATTTGAGTTGGAAAGTTTTAGCAAAATAACCAAAAACTGGAGGCTAGATTGTTCAGTCTAACTAATATAAGGGCAGCTAGCTGGACATCATTGACATTAGAAAGGAATATACCCGATAACTTGAATTAACCCATTACCGTTATTAGTTGGCCTTGGTCTTTGACTTTGCTATCACAATATGCATCTATATAGACCTAGTGCCTTGTCAAAGTGAGATTACGGACGGGTCTGTCAGCGGCGGGCAGAAAATGCATGCTGCATACCGTCTGCAGACTGGGGGTTTTCTCATGAGTCAATAGAATCTAAGGTCTGGAATTAGGGGACCATATCAGCAGTTGCTTTCAGCCAACTTCTGTATTAAAATTAAGATCTGGAATTAGGGGACCATCTCAACAGTTGCCATGTGATTTTCACACTAAAAAATAAGAGGCCATTTCAGGTATATGCCAAACGGTAGAACAAAGATTATCTAGGCCGTTGTGCAAACAGGCTTTGCGATACACCACGAGTTGGGGTGTAGGCCTAAATTCCTTTAACTGTGAACCAAGTGCATCCACTGGCACCCTACATGTATGTGTGACTCGCACGGATTTAGCACGTAGGGCCTACATGATGCTAATCAGCTAGGATGTATCTTGTGACCAGGACTGTAGTAATAAACATTTGCCTGAAAACATTTTTTATTTGGCCTAACAACACCTGTTTAGAATGTCAAAGAGGCCGGTATTTTCACTTAACATCAAGAGACAGAGGAGAACTGTCAAGGTGGGTGTTTGATATACAATGGTTTTCTGTTCCCTGGGTTTCTTCATTCTGTTATCTTTAATTATATTTACCCATGTCATTCAGCACTTTTTATCATGAAATGCTGCCTTTGAGACGAACCCAACCTTGCCGGCCAATCAACCAGGCGCACGAGGCACAACAGGCCGATACAATATACATGTTCTGTATTAAGTACGTCATCAAAACAATCTTCCTGCAAGATGATTCACAGGTAATTCAAATATAAGAAAACAAACTTTGAAAAAAGTTGGCGCAAAGCAACTACTGATATGGTTTTTTAATTCCAAACCTTAGATTCTATTGACTCATGAGAAAACCCCCAGTCTGCAGACGGCATGCAGCATGCATTTTCTGCCCGCCGGGTCTGTCAGTCATATCAGTCATGTCAGTTGATCATTGACAACCACATTTTATATTGTTATAAAAAGAAACCTGTTTTGTAAATGTATGATTGTTTTGTTACTAAAAGTAGGCCCATTAATTAAAAATTGGAGCCCTGTGGGCTAAGGCCCATTACGAGCAAATTTGACCCTAGTAATCTGCAGCAATGAAAACTCATTCGATATACGCCTATACCATGCCCATGGACCTTTATAGTATAAAGGTACATGGCCTAACAGTTCAAAGGTCCATGGCCTAACAGTTCATTGATAGCCTTGATTGGGTTAATTTAAAAATGGACCAACATCATGTAGTACACAGTGATGTTTACTATTGTTTGTGCAGGACTGATACTAAGTAATGCCACATGTGCTGTAAAAGGATTCTTGAACTTTCACCACAGGAGGTCAACCCAGAGCCATAACTGATAAAGACATCCATACTTGATTATGTTCAGGAGGCGGAACCTGGAGTTGCTTTGTAACTCGCAACTCGCACTTTGTAACTCGCAACTCGCATTTTGTAACTCGCAACTCGCACTTTGTAACTCGCAACTCGCATTTTGTAACTCGCAACTCGCATTTTGTAACTCGCAACTCGCACTTTGTAACTCGCAACTCGCACTTTGTAACTCGCAACTCGCACTTTGTAACTCGCAACTCGCATTTTGTAACTCGCAACTCGCATCTTGTAACTCGCAACTCGCACTTTGTAACTCGCAACTCGCACTTTGTAACTCGCAACTCGCACTTTGTAACTCGCAACTCGCATTTTTCTAACTCGCAACTCGTATTTTTTAACTCGCAACTCGCACATTGTAACTCGCAACTCACACTTTGTAACTCGCAACTCGCACTTTGTAACTCGCAACTCGCAACTCGCATAAAAGAAACCCTCTTTTATAAAGGCTATATTTTTACCTGTCTATATATCTAGCACAATCTTTTTCCCCGTAGCACTTGAGTAACTCTAACAAAGGCTTATAGCTCGCGTCATAAAGCATGAATTCTCGACTGCCCAGTCATCCGTTTATTTATGTGATTTTTTTGTGAAAAAATAAAATACGACGATAAGTCCAAGGCCTACTCGTTAGGATAGCAATGTGCGATGCTCGGCCAGAACCTTTTTGCAACATGTGAAGGTACAGTCCTGATCATATTAATATCAACACCTACTTCATGCAATATCTCCCAAACTAGTACACCAATTCTATTAGGGTTTTCAGGATACTGTCCGCAATTTTGTTATCTATTCATACTTCATGGCAGAACATCTTATTGTAATCACCAGGGTACGTATAGTAGTCTCCAGGGTCACGAATGATCAGGCGCATTGTGACAAATATTATCATGCTTCTTGATTGGATGTCTAACGCATGAAGGCTATTATTATGCGCAGTCATTAAGGTCGTTTTATGCTGTCAACAACTGGCACCGTGCTTTCTTCTGTAGTTCTTTAAATAACTCTTAATATTCGATTCTGTCAAAGGCCCAGCTCGTGTCCAAAACATTAATTCTACACTGCCCGGTCGTCCGTTCTGAATTATACGTTCTGTAATTTTTTGTGGAAAATAGAACAAGACGACGTCGATGAGTCCAAACACCTACTTGTCATGATTATGCAGCGGTCATGTGAACTCTGACCCCCCCCCCCCCCCCTCGTTGATGTGGTGATATGGACAGCGATGCCTGATGCATTCGAATAATTGATACCGACTATTTTCTGGCGAGCAGTCCTGAAAAATATCATGGAAAATTGTCTATTCCTTGGGATTATCAGAATAGCGGGACCGGCGCTTTTCTGGCAATAGGAATTTTTATCGATGTTTTTGCAAAATGAGAAACAGCACCCCGGAAATATTGGCCCACTCAGTTTATTATGTGCCTAACATAATTTGACCAATAGGAGAACAGGAATATTGTTCTAGACCGTTAATCAACCAATCACTGGCCAGGAAAAATGGTCAAGAACATAAATCAGCCAATCACAGCACAGGAATTCTGTCCTAGACCATTAATCAACCAATCGCTGAACAGGAATTGTGTTCTAGAACATAAATCGGCATTTATGTCCACTACGGCCTATCATATGCGTTTGCACAACATCACTAGTGTTGTAGTACAGCAAGAACTAAGACTTTCTGTTTCGAGCTATCGTGCTTTTTCTGCAAAACTGTCAACATGCAATAGATACTATTTCTATTGACTTTTGAAATCTGCCCCAAATCGTCCACCACCTCAACATGCAGTGTGTGATGTTATTCATGTTGGGTCCTTTGTTGACCAGCAAAGACAAGTTTTGATAGGTTATTCCTTTTAGTATTCCAATTATTGCACAACAATCATTCAAACCTCATTCAATGAAGGAGGGACATGACTATCCCATTCATGGACATACCTTTATGGCCGGGTCTATTTGGCAAGCCGCTCGCCGAACAGGCATCTTATTTTGTCCTGTTTGGAGAGCCGCTTGCCAAACAGCACTAAAAAGCCACCCTGTTCGGCCAGCCGGGCTTGCCAAACAGGTAAAAAATCTACCCTGTTTGGCGAGCTGGAGACTTTACTTTAATATTAATGAGTTCGGCTCTCCATTCAGGACAAGAAAAAGCCGCTGTTTGGTAAGCCGGTGTAAAAGTAACCCACGACCTACCTAGCTGGAGTCCGCCGGACTCTAACTCCTGGGAATCTAAGTCCTACGGTCCTGGACGGCTAGGAGCTGGAGTCCTAGGACTTAGGTTACTAGCAACCAATGTCCTTGGACCGTGACTCCTTAGGAATGTAGGTCCAAAATCTAGTAATCTCCGTCCTAGGTGGACTTCCATTACTAGAACAAACTAGTATTCCAAGTCCTATGCAAAACTACAGTAGATTTTCAAGGAAGATACATTACTCTACTCAAAATGCCTGCACCTAATTTTCATTCGCAGTGAGGTGTTGCAGCTTACCGATTTTCTATGGCAATGGCTTTTACAATTTCATTCGCCTTGTACTGTACATGTATGTACATAAAGAAATCAACAAGTCATTCTGTTTAACTATATTCTGTATTTAATGCAAGTATTCACAAGGGTTGACATAAATACTAGTATCATACCCTGCTCTTGAATTGGGCTCTCAAATCACTCTGTTTTTAACCAGAATTGATACATATTGTGGTATTGATAATGTGTTGACAGTGACATGAAGACTGGAACGTAGTTTATTTCTTTTCATTCTCAGACGGCCCCTCATGCCATATCTTTAAGTTCGCCCCGTTTATTGAGGATTTCAAGTGGATACCATCCTCGTTCGTTAACAAGTATCCCCCGCTCTTGGTCTTGCTCCTTATGACATACGGGCCCAGCCAAGGTAACGCAGATTTTCCCCCTTTTCGATCCGATCGTACCAAATTTTTCTTCAGGACCTTAGTTCCAACGGGGATATCCTGCAACAAAAAGAAATATGAAGTTTGAGAACAGAAGTTTGCAATACATGTAAGGTGCACATATTTGTCGAAAAAGTTTACCATTAGATTTCGCGCTGGAGAGGAAAAGGCCTATGCTATGGCATGGGGTCTATATATTGATTGAATTTGAAACATCATAACCAAAATCCTACGCAGCGCATCAATAGCCTTCTCAAAAATAAGCTTCCTCCAGTCATCCGGACCCATTTTCCTAGGAAAAAAAGTCCCCAAGACCTCCTTTCCTAGGAATCTAACTCCCCCGGACCTTCTTTTCTAGGAATCCAAGTCCCAAGACCTGCTTTCCTAGGAATCCAAGTCCCCCAGACCAGCTTTCCTCGGAATCCAAGTCCCCAAGACCTGCTTTCCTCGGAATCCAAGTCCCCCAGACCAGCTTTCCTTGGAATCTAAGTCCTCAGATCTGCTCTCCTAGGAATCCAAGTCCAAACTTACCTTAAAATTGTTCTTTGCTGCTCGGCGGATGGACCGCTTCCTCGAAAGACTGCAACGAGCTGGATAGGCATGGTTCCGTAAATAGCGAAAAATAATGTGCGGGTCATGAGGTGTTCTTTCGGTTGATATCTCGGCAGGAATGAAGGCCAATACAAGTTTCCACTTGCGTTTTATAGGCCTAGGCTACACTGATGATCATGATTGAATGTTGAGTCACTCGAATGATTGTAATCGATTATGCAAGATGTAATGAAGAGAAATAAACAAAAAAAGAATAGACCGAGCGGGACTCGAACCAGCGGTTTCTACTTACTGGGCAGGGACCATGACCACTACACTATGGGGGATTGGCTGGCAGACATCCCAAAACTTTAAATATTTGAACGCATGTTCTATTATATACCGTAGTACATGCGTATGTAATTTAAGTGGGTACGGACATTGGTTACGGGGACCTCAATTTCTGTCACTGTTGTAAAAGAAATCTAAGTCCCCAAGTAATCAAAGTCCTACCTTCCTTTTATATATATAGGAATCGTAGCCCAGGAAGGGAAGTCCGGTTAGGACAACCGTAGGACCTTGGTTCCGGGCGGACTTGCATTTCTTTTACACCGGGCTTGCCAAGTAGTCACTACCTACCTTTATAAGGGTTATTGACACGGTGATGTAACTGGACATGTTACTTATTACACACCTACAGCTGTTGAGTAGATGTGTTTTAGCAAGAATCATAAAGAATATTCTTTGTTAAATCTTGCCGGTAGTGTCTAATTCTGTGGAAATAATTGTGTGTAACCAGTTCCTGGGGAGGGTAGCCGTGTTCTGAGCTCACAGTGTAGTGGGACAGTGTCAGAAGTCACTACAAATATGAACTATTACTATCCAGGGTTGATATTCAAACAGAAAAAGTCCGTTATTTTAGAACCAGTGTAAGATATCAACATGAAAACACACCAGTCTTATTCCTTTTGGGCTAAACTTTAGAATCCCCGATCGGAAATGACGTAGTTTGATCGCATTCAACTAAATCCATTGAACAGTGGTGCTTGGTTAGTCAACCGATGACCTTTTTTGGGGGTGTGATCGGGGATTGTAAACTCGTTCCGTAAATTGACGATTACATAATGAAGACAATAATGCACTTCATTGTAATCGTCATGACCATACAGACAACATTTGCAACAACCTTGTGCAAACCGCATTGAAAAATGGTTGAATAATTAAGAAGATATCATAAGTAGTAGGTGTTGATATTAATATTCCTTCATAAGTTCCTAATTAAAAACGCGGGAAATACCAATGAGCATGTGTGTGTGTGTGGACTCGGTAATTTGGGGTCATTCATCATAATTGCTGGAGTGATCAGAAGTCGAACCCTGTACCACAGAATTGGCACCGAGGTGGTTTCCTGGTGAATGATAGGGACACCCTGGGGGATATATTGTCGAATCCCGGACAATCATAGTCTTTTGATGTGGTGATGGGGGGGGACCGAGCTCACATTGACCGCTGCATTAAACTATCATGACTGTTCGATTATAACAATATCGCAGCATTGAATGGGTAAATGTATTGTATCTTCCAAAGATCGATGATCGAATTACCTCATTTTACATGTATTCCAATCACCAAAGGTAAAATGATGACGCAAATGCTTGTAATCCTATGATACTACTAAAAGATACCCTACTAAAAAACTTACCCTTGGCTAAGGTACTGGAAGGTATTTGTAGGGTATTGTAGGGTAAATGAGGGAGAAATTTGGCCGGGGGTAAGATCTTGATCTTATCCTCCGACACAACAAGCAGATGAAATAGACATTTTGTAAATTCGTTAGGAGCGATATTGTTTGGTTTGAGTCTATTAAATTAATGCTTTTCATGAATTTTCAGTTGGTTTTCAATAAAGCAAGAGACTACAGTCCCTCAATAACACAACAGATTAATAATAAAACGAGATATTGATGGTATTAGGATTTCCTTTATTGTGCACAACATCAGCATTGTCTATTTTTTAGCCCAACAACATAGAACGAATAAAATACCTTACCATGTTTTGATATTTCCTTATCTTTTATCTTGATATCGTAGATTTGTTCCAGCTAGTCCCAAGCAAGGTGGCAGTCTGTTTTTGTTTTCCAGAGAGCAGCCTCCTAGGTTTTTTTCCTAGTAACTTATCGATCCAATTGTTTCTGAATACAGGAATTCAATTCTGAAAAATCTCAATCTCACTTCGATTCATACAAAGCAAAATATTACTATTTGACATATATGACCTTGGGAAACTAAAAATGTGGGCATTATACCATGTAACCTTATTATATGTACATATGACATGAATTTGGAGATGATCTGGCAATCGTTCAAGACTTGCATCACTTGCGTTCACTGATTTGAGCCCCTGCAGCCCTTGTAGCAAAGTCATAAAGAATCACCTGACTAAAGCAAGGGCCCACGTTATGTTGCCCATGACAGATTGAGCCTAGTCTACCCTGATTTTCCCAAAAAAACGGGGTATGATATATAAGTCTACACCTTAGAGGCCTATAAAGCCATTCATTACTAATTTGAAATTTCTAATTGAAATTTCTAATTGCGCAAATTAGATGTAAATGTGAATTAATTAAATGCATTGATTATTAAGTTTCAACAAAGTTGTATGCATGATGACTGCACTATGGCACTTAATTGTGTATAACTGCATTGCTATAATTCTGACCCATGATTTGATATGAACGGCCGTATTACTCTAATCTGAATATCTATACTTCAAGCACCAATCATCCCCACAACCAAGCTATCAGTTTTACAGAGATTTGACCTGGGTGGCTCATACTGATGTCAATTCTACAAGAATCAGCCCCCATCTCAGGTACCGACCACTCATTGTGATGTGACATCTTTCGCAACGTTATCAGTCGTAATATCCTGAAAATCATATATTGTCCAGTACCACTATTAATGAACAGGAAGAGTTCATGTTCAATTGTTTCCAGCGCCATTCCCGTTGATTTTGCCGAGTTCTGCAGACCGTTTTGTAGCTGCTTCTACTGCATCGATTAGCGCGCCTCTGAAACCATTCTTCTCCAAGCTATGAATGGCAGCGATAGACGTCCCTGCTGGAGAACAGACAGCATCCTTGAGCTCTTCCGGGTGTTTGCCTGTGTCGAGGACCATTTTAGCAGCACCCTGGATTCAAAAGTAAGTAGTTTTAGGACTAACAGAATAATTTTAAGGGCATTAGGCCTACCAAGCTATTGGGTGCCTTGTCACCTTCCAAACTAGAGTTTTTAGTTTCCAAATTCCACAACAAAATTCCACAGAAAATAAAAAGTTAAACAAGAGGCCCAATGGCCTGGAACTCAGCTGAAACACATGGGTACAATCAATAATGGATTAATCTATTATTGGTACAATGTACAAGACATGGAAAGTACCTGGTAGGTCTCTTTCAACCTCAATTTTGTAAGCACATACTGATATTCCAATATCACACATATATACCAAAGTAAAAGGCTCTTGGACAAATAATGACAAAATGTGCCACTTATTAGTGAAATTTAAGAGCTTGAGCCCTATGACCTTGAAGGGAAGGTCAAATCGAAAATCAGGGTGATGTGTAATGGAGGCTTATTAGATACACCAACCATTTAGGCACACTACTTGTAGCTACAGCCAAAGGCTTTAAAATGGCAAATATGATTTCCAAGATGGCTGCTGGCCATATTTAAACAAAATTAATGTAATATGCCAGTGTCAATACAACAAGAGCAGGAAATTCAAATCAAGTTAAAACTAGGTCAACACAGATTTTTGCTCAGTAACGCCGACTGGTAGTATCAATCAAAACTATTCCAATTTTATACAGTATCAAAACCTACTTGCATGCAGACTACCTTAAGTTTATTTCAAGCCTCTTTCTATTGGAATCAAGTGACAACAAATTCTTTGTAATTTATGCCTGTTACAAAAATGGGTGAGAATAATTTAAGTTGAACCGTGCTAAATGTTTTGTCGGGGGTATTTCCTTGGCTGTTCTTTCTCCTCGCCTGATTTGAAGTGCCTGGGTCTTGTGGGTACAAAACGTGCACCATGTTGACGGATGGAAGGACGGACGCCATTCTGAACAGTTATTTTACCAGCTCAGTGTATCGTACGCGCCGGTCACCGATCCAAAGGTTGACCGCGCTCAACGTTGCTTAACTTCCACTCTGGGGCCAACGCGCCAACCACTGGGCCATAAAGGGATTCCCTTATGGCCGGCGGGTTAAGCCGTGCCATATACCTGGGGGTACTATACATCATTCCCCCCTTCGGAGCTAAAAACGGAAGGAATCATCAGGTTTCCCCTATGTTTAATCTTATTCTAAAACAATCATACAGCGAATGCATGTCTTTATCATGTTTATCCTGTTACAGCAAATAATATGCGTCTCACAAATTGTAACCAAAAATTAAAATTCGAGAGGATGTTATTTTTGTGCAAACTTGACAGCCTGAATGTGTCTCTTTCAGATGTGCTCAACTTTTACTTACCATGGCAGTTTGAGCTGCAAGTTTGAGAGATATATCTCGAGGAAGACCCATTTTCACCCCTCCATCAGCAAGGGCTTGAATTGCAACAAATATCTGAAAATAATTTCACTCGATCATATGAAATGTTCTCCCCAAATTTGTCGGAAACAAAATTAAAGACGGCCGTCATGACGGTCACATTGATTATTGGATCACACCGACTTTCCCAAGGAACCCTGCTCTAAAGCCTGCATCACACTAGCCGTCAACTTTGGCGACAAGAAGCGTTCGGCTGACGCCTCTCGACGCCAAAGTTGTCGGCCAGTGGATCCCAGTCAGAGCACACCTGCCCAGAATTGGCGTCCAGTAGCGTCTTTTCCGCCACTTTAGGCTGCCATTTTGAAATCATGTGACATCAAGACACAAGCTGATTGGCCATAGCCTTGCCGCCGACGCCAAGTCAGGCGAAAATCCACAGCACACCTGGCTTCTTCTTGCGTTCAAGCGCGGCGACACGCGTCAAAAATCAAACATGTTAGATATTTGGCGTTTAGTTGCGGCAAGTGGCGTCAAGTCGCTTTCGCCTACGCAGTTCGTAGCAAACTAGGGATTTTTCAGGCGTTAAGGACTCTTGCGGCAAAAATGCCTGTGAACGCCGAAGTTGGCGGCTAGTGTGCTGCAGGCTTAATGACTCCTACCACACACAAAAAATTGAAGGAAACCAAATTGATTTGAAGACAACTGACATGGTGGCCATATTGAATATCAGATCACGGCAATTCCGGAAAGGACCCCGTCACTCCCAGTAAGTCGCCCAAAATGGCACTGCTCTTAAGCAAGGCTTTTGTCTGACAATTGAAGGAAAGTGGAAAGACAAGGATACGGACACATGCCAAGACATAGTGCAAGATTTTTGTTGGTAGCATAAAAATAGTCCTGGTCACCACCACATGACGACTGTGACAAAGTGACACAGGTGGAGGAGTGAATAGGCTGAAAAAAGGTATCGTCTACATTTTGACATTTGTGACCCGTTCTAGCAAAACCAGACGCATGTCGCACATAAGATGAGCGTAGATGACACCAGGAGATAATAGAAGAAATTGATGTCGTCAGATTTCACAAAAGGCAGACAATAGTGAAATGAACAAACAGTCCGTTTCAAACTGCCAAGCTCAGAGCGACATGCAATGGTTTTGCTGGAACGGGTCACATTTGTGCCGGTTTTTTCTCTGCCCATATATTGTTTCGATCAAGGTCAAAAGAGGTAGCTTTGCTGCCGATGACAGATTTTTATACAATTTGAGACAATTCTCTTTCGAGGGATCAGTTTTAATTTTGAAATGAACTGTTATTGAGCTCATCTACAAAGTGATCATCCTCAATCAAACTGCCAAATGTAAAAGAGAAATGTACTTCACAGCCTTATTCCCATACTCACATAAGACGGCCCACTTCCACTGAGACCAGTAACCGTATCCAATAAGTACTCGGGACTTTCCATGCAGAGTCCAACACTGGAGAACAACTCTGCAACCATTGCTGCATCTCCTTCTATCACATGGCTCCCACGTGAATATACACTAGCACCAGCCTTCACCAGACTTGGAGTATTTGGCATAACACGAATGACCCTGCTTTTTTTCGGTAAAATCTGGAAAAAAATTAACACAAAAAATATTTACTGCTGTAAAAAGATTACCTTACAAGAATTGATTACCAATACCTTAGAAAATACCGTTCACTGAACGCTTAAGGGGTCATTTTTGCTTGGGCCAAGTTACAAACTTATTTGCCCTTCAGTGAAGGGTAGAGTAGTGTTTTTTTCTAGAGGACCTTCTTTTCAGTAGGGTTTACTTTCCAAAAAATATGCAGAGAGATTGTCACTTGTGATTTGGACTGTACCACCTTATCCATGAATGGAAACTCCAAAGCAGAAGTCACAAATCACTACCAGATAGAGACATGTCCTTTGCCGTGTTGCGAGACTTTTGGTGAAGTCATCCATTAATGGGTAACTTATGCAATATCTACCGTTCATATTGCACGGCACTGTCCATTTGTTGTTCACTGACAATCCTGCCCTGGTTGAATGAAATCGATATGTAAATTGGATGGCTTGTTACCTAATAACTATTGGACCGTTACATGCAGGTATTTTTGTAACAAAATTCTCAACGCCCCTATTTTCCGTCCAAAGGTGTGTTCCCATATTATTGTTTAAAATGAAATGGCCAGGGCCATTGTGCTCACCTCATGTGGAGGAAAGATGGATAAAGAGCATGGTATTGTGTCATGTAGTGTTAGGTTTGATGTAGGTCCAAGCAATTACAATTTCCCCAAAATGGCCAATTTACAGTACATTCGACCTCTGTGACCTTGAAAAGTAGGTCAAATCAAAGAAGACCCGGGTGACACATTGAATGGTTGTTAGAATTAGATGTACCTATGATATAAAATTGGTGCCAATCGGGCAAGTCATTACTAGGAATAATGGCATTTTGAAGAATTTAGGATTTGGCCCCCACCCTGGAGGCCAAACGGCAAATCAGATCGCACCAAACTTCGGTACCTGAGATCACCTGACCAAGGGGTACATGTGTACTTAATTTGTGATCAATAGTCATTGCAGTTAAGAAACGTGCCATAGTTACGGCCTGACGGCGAATTTACGCCATTTGACCTCTGTGACCTTGACAAGAAGGTCAAATTAAAAACCTGTGTGACATATACTGTATGGTGGTTAGATGTACCCATGATATCAAATTGGTGGCAATCGGGCAAGAAGTTAAGGAATAATCACATTTTTAAGGTTTTTGGATTTTGCCCCCTGGTGGTCAAGTGGTGAACCATATTGGACCAAACTTCGGTCCCTGCGATCACCTGACTAAGGGGTAAATGTGTACCAAATTTGGTATCAATAGTCATTGCAGTTTAGAAACGTGCCATCGTTACATCCTAACGGCCAATTTACACCATTTGACCTCTGTGACCTTGAAAAGGAGGTCAAATTAAAAACCCGGAGGATATATGATGCACCTTTGCTAGAAGTACCTACCATATTTTTTTCAAAATTTCCCGACTACTATTAAGGGAGATATTGCATATTTTCACTTTTAACGTTTGGCCCCCTGGTGGCCAAACCATGAAACGAATCGGACCGAAACTTGGTCTCCAAGGTGTCATTACATAAGGGTACATGTGTACCAAGTTTCAACTCAATAGCTCTAACAGTTACGAAACGTGCCCTGCTAACGGACGACGGACGACGACGGACGACGACGACGACGACGACGGACGACGGACGCCACGGTATGGGATAAGCTCACCTCTGCTAAGAGGTGAGCTAAAAAGTTATTAAGATTTTAAAAAGGAAAAGTATTTTTACCACCCTGTACTCTGAAAGGAACGTGGATCATAGAACGGATGTCCAGCGCAATTGTGACCCGCCACGCCATGACAGAACAAGTCGCATGTCGCTCCGGGCTTGACAGGTTGAGACGGACTGGTTGTTCATTTCACTGCTGTCTGCCTTTTGTGACATCTAAGTACATCAGTTTCTTCTATTATGACCTGGTGTCATTTTAGACTGATATTCGGTGGGACATGCGACTCATTTTGTCGTGGTAGGTTGCCCATGCAACGTTCTCAATCACTCACTTTTTCCATGGTTTCTATAGTGACTCCTGCTGCTATAGACATGAACAGATGTCTTTCAGTAACAAAAGGAGCGATCTCTTTTAAAACGGGTACAACCACATTAGGTTTCACAGCAATACATATCAGGTCACTCTTCTCAACGACTTCACGGTTCTTCTTTGTTGTCTTGATTCCATTCTCCTGAAGAAAAAGAAACTAACTATTATTTGTTGCTACTTATTACCATTATTCATCACAACCTTGCTTACAATCATGGATATTTGTCCTGTTGTACTTAAAGAGTGAGTAGAAAGCCTTTAAAATTGTACGAAATACAGTTTACCCATGAGACATTAACTCGATATATCACAACTGACCAAATTTCTTGCCGAAATATTGCCACATGACATATATCAGAGATTTAAATCGGCCGTTCAAGGGGCAAAAATCTTGGCGCCAAAAAGAGACATTAGCCATGTTTTGGAAAATGACGTCATACCATGTAAAATCCAAGAAGAACGTCCTCGTGTCGCCAACAGGTCGGATACTTGCAAAATTTAAGCACCTCGGCGCAAAAGAGGTCGTTATGACATAACATAAAATTTTGTGATGTCATTCGATGTAAATGGCGGCCTCCATTGACAAGTTTTTTGGCAGCAATGGCCAGCCAAACATAAATGGGCCCACAGAAGTCATATACGACCTGATATCCGCTCAGAAGTTCCTGGGTCGTTTTAAATGCTCGCTGTGACTACAGTGATGAAAAGCAGTGTGGCTCTAATCTACTTACTCTTTAACGAATTGATACCGAAATGGAGGTGTTGGTTACTTCACCAAAACCGCGAGGCGCAGCCGAGGTTTTGGCCAACATTTTAGTTCAACCCAAGCGGTTTTAATGACACAATTAATACCGACAGTGAGGTATCAATTTCTATTCTAAAACATCTCAAATTAGATTATGCATAATGCGATTTTAAGTGCTTTTTGACTGCTTCCATATTTTGCACCAACCCAAGCGGTTATGGTTGCCTAAACATAACCGCTGAATTCAACACGAGGCCCCGTGGGCGCATAGTGCATCAATACACTGTAAACTGTGGTTCATTATAAATCTATCTATGTTTTTAAAATGTAGAGCCACCGGCATTTGAAGATCAAACGCCATGCCAGCCCTACAGATAACACTTGTCGAATAATAGGAGGCATGCCACTGTTATTGCCAGTCGACTGCCCTGGTTTTTTTGGTGGAAGTAGTGGTTGTCTTAGCCTAAAAACCACCGCCACTGCATGATGAATGGGCTTTTTCACTGACTTACCGCAATTTTGTTGAGTGTTCCATCAAAAACATCACTGGCAATAATATTCTCTGGTCTAATGAGGCCTGAAAAATAAGAAAATCAATTGATCATCTAAGCATTGCCTAGCTACAATGTAAGACACAGGGTCTGGCCCAAGGTTGGCATAGACCTAGCAAAACCTGGGATGCCCTTGCTCCACCCCTGCCAGTGCACTGCCAAGACCTGGACCATGACCGGCTACACTGTCACGGCCAGCCAGGCCTGAATCAAGGTAACTGGTCCAGCCTTGTTTTAGATTATAACAATGGTAATGGATAAACTGAAGGGTGGTACCAGCACTGGCCCAGGGTTGAGCCAATTGCCTAGGACTTGGCTTAAGTGACCACCTACACAATGGTTGCAATAAACACAACATCACTTTGATGCTCAAAATTATTTACGATTATAATCAAAACAGATGAGTTTCATAAATACCATATTTTTCAGAAGAAGGGCAATGCAAGAGACTGAAATTGCAGTCATGTCACCGAAAACAAACCGGTGTTGGGCACCCTGTCCCTGGTTTTTGTGATTTCTCATTTTTAGGTGCCCAGTAAATTTCAGTGAGTGCCTGAATTGATGACTTACGAATTGAAGCAGCTGTTGCTATAATAGCAAGCCTTTGAGAAGTTTGTGATCGGAGCAGATCTTATTTGAGTAACCATGTGAATATTATTTTTGCATTGAAAACGAGAAGCGGGAAAAAGAAAGCTCAGCGAAAAAGAAGGTGCAGATTTTTTTTCTTTCAACTTTTGGGTTTTTGGTGTGCGGGATTCCATTGTCCAAAAATAAAAAATTAAATGTCCTGGGGACATTGTGCTCGCCTGGGAATGATTAAGTGGTATGGAGGTTAAATCGACTTTTCAATATGACAAAACGTGGCACTGTCAATGACACCTTTAGAGGTTGAACTCTGTGAACTTGGTAACTAGGTTAAAATAAGGTCACAATTGACCTGAATTGAGTCAACTAGTACAGATGCCCAATAGGTATCTACACATAAAATTGAAAGAATCTGTGACAAATAGTAGTGAAAAGTACCACCTTCAAGGAAATTTTAGAGTTTGGCCTTTCTGACGATGAACACCAGGTCAAGGTCAAAATGTTATAAGCACTATGTTAAAATTAATCTTATCAATCAATGATGCACATTTGAAGATCACACAGTGAAGGTTTCTTGATATATGACGACCGACAATGAGTTTTATGACCTGACCTACATGCACCTACATGCACTTACGCCTGAAATGTAGGTCATATTGACCTGAGTTTTAGTTGTTATGTACAGATACCTGATAGGTGTCCACATATCAAATGTTAAGAGTCTAGGACAATTAATGACGAAACGTGCCACCTGTGCTGAAATTTTAGAGTGTGATCTCTCTGACCTTCAAAAGTAGGTCAAATCAATAACCCGTACATAATGTCATGTAGTCTCATCTGAAGTACCGTATTGACAGTAAAAATGTCATGAATCTAGCTATCGGCATTCATTAGATATTGACGAAATAAGGTTTTTAAAGATGGCCGCCTGGAGCCCAAAAAGCTGGTGATTTTTTGTGTGTAAAGTCATGTTATCATAAGACATCCACACACCATGGTTTCAACTTTCTAGACTCAATAGTGAGCAAACGTGCCACCATTGTTGACGGACGACAGACGGACAGACGATGGACAACAGACAAAACGTGATGACATAAGCTCACCCAGGTGAGCTAAAAAGGTGTAGCCTAAGAAACTAACAAGGGCAAGTTTTCCAGCCTGATGAGAGAGTATCCTAATGCGAAAAGAAAAGGCAAAAGCAGATAAAACAAAGACAAACAAATAAGGTGTGCATAACATGCAAATGACTGCACCAAGAATGACCTACCAGCCCTGAAAATGGCTTTACTCAGCACCTGGCCAATTCGGCCAGCTCCAATAAATCCAGCTCGCATCGTTCACTGATTTTGATAGAATGTTCAAACTGAAAATTTATATGGAATGGAATTATGCTTAAATTACATCGAATAGAGATATTTGGAAGATATTTTTACATGAAATAATGTGTAATTCTTTTAATAGAACTTTTTTTAAATGAAATGCGCCAGGGACATTGTGCTGACATGGAGCAACAAAAGACAGGAAAGAATGGATGAAAGTTCCTATCTATCTATAGTATTTACCATAGTCTACGCCTTACATTACAGAGCTGTCTAGGTAGGACAAATGTGCACTTCACCAGTGAAATTCTGAGTTCGACCATATAATGATTCAACAAATAATGACAAAATGTCCTCTTCGCAGGAGAACTTTTAGAGTCCGATATTAGTGACCTAGTAAAGTAGGTAAAGGTCAAAATGTTCTGAGCACTACATTTGCAGCAATTTGTCCGTCCTCCGGATTGGACCGCCTCGAAGCCTGGAATCAATCTGGACTTTAATTTGTATTGATTGGGTTTAGGGGACCACATGACCCATCACTCTCGTCCCCAAGTTGACCCTCAAACATTAGACTACCTCATCACTTATGCATTTATCTTACACTAGGAACAAGATCACACTGGCAAGATCTTGCCAGAACTGTTGAAGAGATCCAGTCGTGGCACTATTCTTTATTTGTGACCTGCTCTACCAAAACTAGGCGCTTGTCGCATCTGAACTCGACAGGTTGATACGGACTTGTTGTTCATTTCCCTATTGTAGACCTTTTGTGAAATCTATTACAAACTGATTTGGTCACATTTCACAAAAGGTCTACAATAGGGAAATGAACAACAAGTCCGTATCAACCTGTCAAGTTCAGATGCGACAAGCGCCTAGTTTTGGTAGAGCGGGTCACATTTGGACTAGCTGAACGTGGTTAAAAATAACTAAATTGGTGATTCATTACCAGCAATTCCCAACCTTTTAGCTGCGCATGCGCCAAACTCCGTTCCAGAGCCAAGCATACGTTTTCTATAGCAGATCGAGGTGAGAGACATCTCACGGCTTTCTGTGTAACTAAAGCCTAGTTGCCGATAGCGTATGTGATTCTATGACTATCAAGGCATTTGCAGGCCAAATTTTGAGTTGATTGGTGAAAATTTTTCCATGTCCACCTATGGGTTGAAAATACCACGTGAATTGCAATTTTTCCTAATGTAAATTCTAAGAAAACATGAAAATTGGCCGACTTCTGTGGCCTTTTTGAATCACATAGAGTTTGCAAATTTAGTTTGCCGATAGCTCCTGCAGAAGGCAGCATCATACTGAGTATACTGAAACACAGGCCATTGGGAAAATTGAAAATTTTTCCATGTCCACAGGGGGGTCCAAATTGGCGTCCCAAGTGGATTTGAGGAGAGAATATATGTCCAAACATCAACATACATGAAAAGCTGGACCTCAAGTGATCTTTGAAGATATGAGAATGACTGCCCTTTGATAACTTCTTGCTTTATTTGTCCACTTTATGGCCTAAGATCCCTAGCTTTGGATGGTTCAATTAAGGACACTAGGGCTGGGAAGGGTCATGTCAGGGGGGGGGGGGTAGGCGGGTGACCAAGCCCGAAATATTATATTGCATCCTTCTCTTCAACATATTTGCCAAAGCTTTTGCTGTTGCATGGATTCCTCAGATGTTTGGGCTCTCTCAGCTCTGTCATTTGGTAACCTCTGTCTGGGTGTTGGCTAGGTAGATAGGATGGGGGGGGGGGGGGTTCCTGACAGTGTTGACAAGGAGAAACTCGGAAAACCGTGATTCTAGACAAAACCCTGTTCTTTTGATGAGCTGGAACACATTCAAAATTGTGAACCCACAACTTGAAGGCATAAAACTGACAAAAGGCATTGATTTCTTGTACTAAAAATATATTTTATTATTCGATGAACGCTCTGATTGGCTAAATTGGGTCACGTGTCAAACTCGATCGTAGCGCCTGCATTTAGCAGCGGCATAATAAAGTTGGGGATTGCTGGTAATGTACTTCTTATGCAGCTCATTGGCTACATTATCCACTACCTAAGGGGAACTCAAGACTGCTAACATTTATAAATGGAAGCTTATTCCCGCCTAAGGTTTTAACCGGGCCGTTCAAATCTCCCCATTTTTATAAGCATTTCGCTATAGGTTTCCTCTAACCAACCAAACAAAAGACTGGCACTGGGCGCTACCCTACCTCTGAACATAGCCCCACATCTTAGCACAAAGTAAGTGTCATGTTGATATCAACACCCAAGAACAGTCAACACCAAGTGAAGTGCATGCCTGCCTTGTGCATGTGCGAATCCACACATTGAAATATTTTGATCACGGTACGTAAATTAAGTACCGAGCCTACTTTGAGCCAACCACTCAACACAAAAGACAGGTAAAGAGCCTTGCCTAAGGCTAGTAAGCCTAGTAAGGGCCCACACATTTGAGCAAAAAGTGAAGTGCAACCAACTCATCAGGATCAGGTCTTTGCTATACTCCAGTAGGCCTACTCCTAGAGTCCTACCTCCTATACAAAATATCGAGAAGGGGACTATATCGAAAATCATCGGTTACGTCAGGATGAACTAACTGCGTCTATCATCATTTGTAAGATGTGAGCGTTACAGCTACATGTAAACATTGTATACCGGTATGTACACGCGACTGTGAGTGTCCCCGCCGGTTGTCTTCTCAAAGTTCAAACACAAACAAGTCAGCTCAATATTTTCTGAATGCCTACCACACGATATAATTCCCTCGCATATAGCTGTGGCCATCTGACCTGCACCGATAAACCCCACTTTCTTGTCCTGTAAAGCCATCAAATCGACAAAAACACTCTTTTTATCAGCAGAAATGCACACGTGTGGATTCCACGAGTAAACAGCTGGTAGTTGTTATCGTCGTTACGGACTTCCAGTTGATAAACTTGCTAAGAAGTTTTCACGGTTAGCCGTTGATGTCTTTTCACTTGACGCTACATCTATGAGCAGACAGGATAACTAAAAGACGTCTGCTCGGTGCTATTGCATCACCCTCTCTCACTTGCACTGTGTTGATGATTACAAGGAAGTGTTCATGTTGATTCTATGTGGGTTTCTGGACAGAAATGGTGTCAGGTGTCAAACGTCCCGCTCAGTCGGATTGAATCATAGGAGACAATGGCTTAAAAAAAAGCGGGAAAAACGTCTTATACCTATCTTATCGTACTGTAAAATGGCCAGGGGCCGTTGCTAACGGCATTCGAACATTAATATTTTGCACCACATATTATTCCTGTCATTAGGTAGCTGGGTAAATTAGTAGTCACACGAGAAACCTGAATATAGACTGAAAGAGGAAATGACTGTCATATTTCAATGCACTAAGTCAAATGCACCTCACGGTCACCTCTGTAAGCAGAATGTCCTCCCTGTTAGGATACTGCTTAAAACGCTTTATAGTCCCGAATGGGTCGTTTCCATTCAATTTGACATTTGTAATTAGTATTAGTCAGTCCCGATTCTGTACAAAAAGAAAAACATTATTTCGTTACCATGGCTACTAAAATGGGAAATCCCGTTTGGTCACGGAGATAACTAACGATCATTAGATCCAACAAGTATTTCGTACCCTAGAGCCCAATCGATGCGGACAAAACATTTACGAACGAATTTGTCTGAGAAGATTTTTGTCATCCATGCTTTATGAGCTTTTGGAGGGAAATTTCTGTCAACACTACATCACCCCGCAGAACCAAAATCCTGAACTCTGGGCAATTCATGCAAAGTCCAGGTTTTGAGTCATCTGGTATTCCTGAGTTCCGAGTCCCTCGGTATATTCCTTTCAAAAATGGCTCTCTCATTGCATACCTAAATATAGTAGTACCGTATTTGACTGATGCGTACATGTACATTCGGATCTAGAGATACTTGACCTGCTATAATGTACTGATTTCAAGTACCTTATCTCTGCTATTAGACGGCGTGACGAAGCAAAAGATCAATAAGCAAGCAAGAAAAACAAAAGCTTTTCCCTTATTGTAGCCCATCAGATACAACCTTTTATATGAAACTGCAACTATCGTGTTCCCAAGATTCCAAGATTTGAATGCACAAGTTGAATTTGAACTTTTTCGCGTCTTTGAAGAAAGGGAGCGCTTTTTCCCTGGACTACCAATTGTGGGACACGGAATTCAGGAATACGAGATGACTTAAAGGGGGACTATAGGCAGGAGCAGAGGAGCTAATTTGGCCATCTTCAGGTTGCTAATATACACAGTAAGGGTGTCTATTAACTCCGGGCATCACGTGCCAAATCCAGGATTCGAGTCATCTCGTATTCCTGAATTCCGAGTCCCTCGATCATGCGTCTTGGAAAGCAGCGCTATCTTCCCTCAAAGATGCAATAATGTTCTAGGCCTAGTGATCACTTGCCGTCCATTCGGATCTGGGGTTCTCGGCGGTACGCCACGGGAGAGCGTTTTTGCAATTAAGGAATTCATCGAGGGACTCAGATTTCAGGACTGCGTGATTACTTGGAACCTGGCCTTACCGATCAGGATTTTGATTCTCGGGGTGGCATTTGTGCCACTCTATACTTGACTTTGTAGATTTTTTCAAGTGGGTCTGTCAGAGTGCTGCTCAGACTCTGCTTTTTTATGCTGATGTGCCGGAAAAAAATGTGTTACTTGGACATGGACTCATTTTGAAGACATTATACATGTATGCTGCATAAGTGCTCCTCATCCCCAGTGCACATCTGTGGCAGAGTGCTGTGTATGTAGCTGAGCATTTTACATTTATACATGTATTTTTGTTTGAACTGACTGAAAAATTGTAAAATCGAAATAGTAATTCTTAACGGTTTTAATTTGGTTTTTCATCACTATTGATGTTTGGTTTTACTACCAGTTCACAGTTGGTGCAATTGGGACTACATGTATGACAATAGATTTTGTTACTAATACAATGTGAGAGTGTAGGACTACTACTGTCACAGCTCTGTATCGCCACACTCAACCCATATCTGTATAAGCATTCTGCTGGTTTTCAGTATTGCCCACTCAGTATTCCCAACAAGCTAAATTTCTTCGTTGGCGCATGCAAAAAATTATCTATATCATATTCTATAATTATCCTTACATCATTTAACATATTCTATGCAAGTCATTTGTACGCCTTACCAATGATCATTGTGAAATAGAAAAACTAACATGTGTTCACAATGCAATGAAACTTCATGTACCTCAACAGCAGAGGCAATTTTTCAGTGTAATGCCCAAGGAATATTTGCGTACTGCACAGAGAACAGGTGCTGGATTTAGCACATTGCAGCAGTGCTGGAAATGCTGCACCAAGGAGTGCTGCGCCGAGGAGTATGCAACACCTCCCTATCAGTTGGAGAGCGCCAATACAGCACACTCGAAATCCCATTCACGGCAAGTTGGCCTAAATCTTTGGCCCAGCCTGGGCGGGATTTGCGTGGAGACAAACCTTTTTCTTAGCAAGTCATCAGGAATAGAAACAAATGTTTGGAAACGGCTCAAAAATATTATTTGCCACCAAGTTTTTAAAAGTTATAGCATCAAAGGAATGGGCGGCTTTTTACTTCAATAGGTTTATTCTTCTTCTGTTTCATTTATAGCACACTATACTTCTGAAAGTTTTTGACGATTGTAAAATTTTGTTTTTACTCTTACAGGAACATGTATAAGAAAAAACACGATAGTTCAGTCAGATTTAGAATGTTTCCTTTTTTGTGCAATTTGTTGATGGAAACTACTTATGTAGAATAGGAGGTGACTGATGGGCAGCCGACACCTGGGTAATATATTATATATCGTTTTAAAAGGTAAAAGGTTAAAAGTATTAAAGTTCGATTTCATAGTAACACAATTCCACGGACAGGTCATTGTCCAAAGCGCTTCGTCATTTCAGACAGTTTTTCGGGGTACAAAGCGCTCATTTCACATTTTGAACACTTAATGGAAAGAACAACAAGCAAGAACGTCTGAGGGATCTGAATCAGTGACGCCAGTGTTTGCGAGGAAGTTTAAGGATTCCGTTCTGGTGAAGTGCTTATTGCAGCTTAAAAAGGGGATTTCGCACGACCAGTCATTCAGCCTACTTTTTCCATTTCCTCGGGTGGTGAAAATGCATCTTCTCATTTCCTGTTTAAAAGTCAGTGGCACAAATCAGTTGGCTACAATTTGGCCTGATGACTATGCGAACAATAGGGTCCGCAATAGGGTGGTTCCATCGTATGTCTCGGTGATGCATCAATTGCTTTGATACCGACTGATGCGCGGGAAGGGCATTGTATTGCTCGTGCGAAATTCGCATTAATGAATCTTCAAATAAAGAAAACATTGTCCGCTGGAAGCTACATTTGCATGAAATAAAAACAATATCTCGTAGACTACATGGCCCTACTATCATATCAATCACGCCCAGCCCGCAACTAGCCCTGAAAGAGTTCGAAATTACAAGCATAGACGAACACTGTTCTGTCATTCTGTGTCTCCTAGATAGCGTACGTTCGCATAGCCATGTACACCGATCAATGAACTTTGAAGAAGCCTCTGAAACCCATCGTTCAGTGTAGGCTATAGCTATAACGATTGCTTCTTTCAACGGTGTGTGTGGACGACGGATTCACAGCAGACGCAGGAGATAATTCTGATCCATCTGGTCCTAAATCTACCATTCCATATCAACAGATGTGTCGATTTCTTACACTGGATTAAGCAGTGACGAGCATTTGGTTCTTAAATCCGACATATGCATTGGCTATCACATCAACGAATGGATCTGTAACGTTTGGCTTTTGCACATTGATGGTTCCATCAGTACAGAGTGTGTTCGCATTGCACCGATTAAGTGACAGCCTTTCAGTGCTAGCTTACTCGAGCTGCTGTTAGCTTGCTCCCTATTTACCAGTGATTGTTTACTCATTATTGCCGTAGCGTCGCGACAGAAAGTAAGTACAGTTCTGTACTGAAGATTCTTGCCAGTACATTTTTTTTCGTGGCGGTGTTATCATGTTTTGGAGTGTTGGCTGTTCGAAGCATGTTAACAATTGGATGTTGAAGATTCCCTTCTTTTGGTGACCTGGTGCATCTATTCTGCGTCAAGATAGACCAATCAACATGGCAAAAAAACTTCCTGGCCAAAAACGACGTTACGGTTTTAAACATCTGTAGCCTCAATGAATCACACTTTTTTTTGGGAAAGTAGTCCATGTTTTCATTTTACTTCAATCCGTATCATCACATGAATTTCAATTTTCCAAGGGAATAACGATAATCGACATTCTAATTTTTAAGCGCCGATATTTGACCAAGTGACGTGCATAATATACACTAGTCTCATTGCAGTATTGTAAATTGGGGATTTACAACTGGGATTCTATTGGATAATCAACTAAAAAGGATACTGATTTTCACTTGCTGGATACTTCCTTTTCTAGTGATGGACACTTGGCCTGGTCACCATGTCCGACCCATTCATGTGCCATGGTATAGCCAGTGTCGTGTGCTGCGTGAAGAGCGTTAAGAGACATCCGGGGCGAACCCGAGATTACTCCCAGGTGTGTAGTACTGCTACCTGCAATCCAACTCCTTCAACTAGCCACAGGCCGAGTACTGATTTTTACGTGAGTCCCTTGTTTTTTAAGGTGTTTGTCTTGTGAGAGTTGAGGTATGGACACATCGTAGGTGTGTATTAGGTTGAACACGTACATGTTGATATAGAGATTACACACGGTGAGCGTGCTCCTGCTTCAGCAAGGCAATGCGTCTTGAAGGAATGCCACGTGCTATTAGCAGGGGCCATACTTAGCTTTTTGGTCTTAGAAGTGGGGCGGGGGGCAAAAGTCTCTCTTGGAGGATCATCATGGTCAAAACACATTGTTTGGTGACCTCAATGCCCCCCCCCCCCCCACACACACACACTATAGTCTTGAGTGACTTTCCAGCTAGCCGGGCAGTGTCAGTTAGGCGTGGTCTACACTAGCAATCTTCTCCAAACATTTGTTTCCAAATATCACCAAACATAGGGTTTGCATCTGTTTGGGCTGGATGTCGGCACTATGAAACAATGCTAACAAGGCCCAAAATAATTATTGGCCATTTGGTCCAGCTATTGAATCAAATGGTCACCACCGCTTCTATGATTGGCAGTGGCAGATTTTTTCGAGAATGAATATGTTCAAACATTTCGAAACAAATCTACTGCTGTTTGCGGGTGTTTGGAAACACATCCACCTAGTTACCAAACTCGGGTAAACATCTGCGGCAAAAACAGCCAAACATAAAGTTTGCTGATGTTTGCGAACAAAAATCTGCTAATGGTAGACCTTTAGCATTGGTCATTACATCAAATTGCATTGGTATCATGTTAATAACATTGGCCTTAAATGGAGCATAAGAAGGCGCCAGGTAGGTCAGATTGATGTACACGAAGCCGCGTGCACCGCAGCCATACGGACATGCGCCAATACGGACGGGGTATCTCGCATCGTGCCAGAATGGATGTTGTGATTTTGTTAGCAATCTGGGCCATGTTGCTCAAAACAAATTTCGTTACTAATAATGGCGGTAACTTAGCTTGGCGTTATATTCTTCAGGTAAACCCTCAGTCTTTGCGCCCAGTTATTAGGTAACGCCAGCGTTAGAGACAAAACTGGGCCCAGCAACACATTACAAACAGGTTTCTGTTGGCTTGTCTGTGAACATCAGCAGACTATGAGAAAACTCATAAAAGGGACTAAGGGGCCCCTCTAGCAAACTCTTACACAATAATGACACTATCAATGGAACAATAAAGGAGCAAAAATGAATGTATTGATGCTGCTTAAAGGGGGACTATAGGGAGGAGGAGAGGGGCTAATTAGGTCATCTTCAAATGACTAGGGCCCTTGGTCATGTCAGACTGAGCACTAAATATATCCCTCGTACAAGCGTGAATCATTTCAACCAACTTTGAGATGTGAGAGACCCCTATTGGCGGCTTTGTGTAACTTTATCTTGCCTGCCTAGCTGCTGCCTATATTGTCCCTTTAAACTGTTTGGAACATCTTACAATATCGAAAAAGAAATATCCGTATGGTGGGAAACATCCATACAGGAGGGTTTCCATCAATATTCCATTTTGGCGTATACTCTCAACTCTGCTCTATAAGACCAGGTAGATAATCCCGCCCAATACCACATTTATGATGTTTATTCACAAGGATATTCAGCCAGGTTAGGGGTGTTAGGCGTATACAAATTCTCGTCAGACCTCATTGGTTGGAATCGTGATTTTGGGTAATCCTACATATCTGATTAACATATAATGGGCGGGCAAGAAATATATGATCCGGTCTTATACAGCCGAGTTGAGAGTATATCCGGATGATCTTCAATTTGAATTTTATGGATCTTATATTTACTTGTCATTGATCTTTCATTTAATCATCATTGATCTTAGATTTCATTATCATTGCTCTTTAATTTTATAATTATTGAACATATCCCCGCCCGTTCGTATATTTGTCCGAAATGTACTATAGGAACATCGTTGCTTTAGATACCGATCCTGATGATCTTGTGGATATGGCGTCCGGTGAGTGGAAGGTGGAAGGTTCGAACGAAATTTATCGTGGCTCTTTCCGATGTGGCTTGTTGGTTTAGCCGCCAGCTAATTAATAGCAAACAAACAGCCTTCTTGCCAGGCGCCTGTCATGAAGAAAAAGGGTTTTGGAACTCACCTATTAGGGCGTCTGTAAAACAAGAATTAAGAAATTATGATACGAAATAGAAATGAAATAAAAACGAAATGGAAATGGGTGTTTATAGAAAGTGGAATTAGCATAGACGGCACCTGGGCCGTGGGTCAAAATACGATATCTTACATGTTCTTCCCTTTGTGTTTCTTACATTCATTTGTTTGTATTACTGGTAAACCGAGTATGGACCAATTCCACACCGGTGTAATGTTTTTGAGTGTTTCTGTTTTTGAGTGTTTCCCCTCATTGTTTGGGAACGCTCAAAAATAGATTGACGAGTTTTTCTGTGTATCCCCCCTATTGAAAAGTCATGGTCTCTCTAGCTGCCTATTGTTTGGAAATACTGAAACATGGGGAACAACCACAGATGTTACACCGGCCTTCCTTCTTACAGGAGGCTGCAGATCAGAAATCGCTAACCCGCTTCAGTTCTGGTTTTTATTCAACCCGGCATTATATGCAGGCCAGAATCCGCCACAGAGCTCTATTTCTATTTCATCTCTTCATTTCTTATTTCTTGTTTTATATAGATGTCCCACCTATTGATGCTAAAATGCATGAAGCATATTTGCGAGCGAGCCTAAAAAACGTTCACATAAAATCTAGCTGCGAATTCTATCCATCGGTGAAAGTCTCAGTGGAAGAAATTATAATAGGTGATGTTGAGCTAAACATATGATTACCTACACCAAGCATCAAGAACTAATATGACTTCTGCAAGAATGCATTTTATCTAGCGTCAAGTTCAAGCTGATGCCTGGTATGAATCAACTTTCATGTCATAACGTTGTGCTATTTATAGAAATAATCAATATACCCCTAAACACGCTAAAGGGAACATTCAGTAAAGAACTGAGGTTGCGTTTCTTTTAGCCAGCTAATATGTCTGCATGCAGCCATCAAAGACATGTATGTGATCTCTGTGCGGTATGACTTCTCGACAAGTAACGAAGGGAAAGAAAAGCCCATCTGTATACGAATTCATTTCAAAACAATTTTTGCCGGATCGGATGAGAGGTCATCACGTTACAAAGTTTGCCCCTACGTATACACTTACTAACTGTGAAATGGGTACACCGTGTGAATTAGATGAATGCATTCGTCTCCTTTCTACATGCAGCGGAACCTTTTTGACTGACTTGTACTGTCCTTAATAGAGAGGTGTCTTGACTAGAGAGGTCAAATTGAATGGCAAAAAATTATGGACCAAAACTATTTTATTTGAGAGGTTGTCCGCCAAGGAGGTTCCGACGTATTTGTATTATACTTGGACGCGATCATCATACTAATTAATGACCACTATGGATATTATCAGGTGATCATTATGCCAAGGGTCTTCGATCAAGGAGGGGGGGGGGTGTCCAACCAAAGCTTCTTAAGATAAACGATTCAATAGAGAGCATGATCGGCAACACCTCGGGCCGTTTGGTTTCGCGAGTAGATCGGACAAGGGTCCAACGGTTCCCAATCAAGTGCCAACTCATACCCTGGTTGCCGAACTATTGCAGCGTCGTGACTAGAAAAGGAAACTGTGAATAATGGTGTTTCCTGAAGCAATCGGCCCAACCCCAGATATAAAGTATTCTTGCCGATAGTATTATTCGCAATAATATTTCACTGACAACAATGCTTCATTCCTTTCTTTGCGTCTCCTCTGTGGCGTGGAAGTCAATGACCAAACCTCCCCTTCCTTTGGCTCAGAACATATACTGGATCCACTCACCAATAAGATCCCAAGCCCGACAATACCCGATTTGTACCACAGCCTCGATGGGTAGAGTCTAAACAGCCGGACACAATAGCAGGCCTTTCGCAGCCATAAAAGGGTTGGGATATCTATTCAAGAGTTAACAACGTAATCGTCATGAATAGTCATGACTCTACAGCGAAACTTTTCATATTACAGTTAAAGAGCAATTGGATGAAACGAAGACAAGATATCCCACCCCTTTTGCCTACTATTATGCCCGGTTGTTTAGGCCCTACCCATTGAGGGGGGAGTAGAAATCTGGTATTGTCGGGCTTGGGATGTTATTGGCGAGTGGATCAAGTAGTCCAACCCCATACTCACCAGAAATAGCACTGCCATTTCTTCGTGAAATGGAGAATGACTAAATTCACATGGCTACGCGCATGCCCCTGCCGCGACTGCATGCCTACTCAAAGCAGAGTCATTGCATAAACCATTTTTCATCTCGCATGTCTGGTTCCAGTCGAGCCAGACGATGGTACTGTCTCGATGATTTCATGATAAGATAAATGACGATCGATCGCGCATAAAATTGATGATTTTCATGGCAAATGCTGGTTACATTCCGGGGAAGCTTTGGTTTTTGTTTGTGTTGTTAACTCATTGTAATATAGGCTCATCAAGAAATTCATGCTCGCTATTTTTAGGCAATCACCAATCCACATAGCATCGTATAAACTGGTCTACACATTGCTTGGCAAAATCACCCGCAATATCCCCATGTTGGTTTACCAAATCACATTGCCAGCTTTGGATGAATGCATGTAGATTACTTTCGTGCTCAGTCGAAAAATCTCCACACTTTAATTGAATAATGATTATTCAGCGCTGTGTCTTGACACAGGGTGCCCCGCTGGGGTCACGAGCAAGACATCATTATGATACTAGCTATCCTATCGGTACGATCACGTAAGTTGAATTAAACCATTGATAGTCCATTCATTTTTCGCTCTTTATTTCTCAACTAATCTTGATGAAAATTTGAGGTCATGTTTTTTTTTGTGGCTATCTACTCATGTGCCAAGAATTAACAAGAAATACCCAGAAACACATTTTAGTTGGTACTGGATTGGGGGACATAATATCCTCACGCATTTTCCCTTGAAATGTGTCTATTGTCAATAAAATGACAAAAATGCGAATGCTGTAATAGCTATATATTACAGGGCCCGGTTGTTCAAAAGCACAAATGTCACGTTATCCCTAACGGTTACGTAACGTAACCTCAAGGACGTTATCTCTTTCAGCAAATCCCACCAAAAATGTTCACTTCAGGACGAAGAAGACACGTAGAGTCGCAAGCTCAACGCAATAAAATTAAAGTTAGCTCCTAATCAAGACTAGTTTGGCACATACCCCTTGGTAGAGCGGCGCAAATGAGATTAAACACCAGTTGTCCAACTTAATGAAGCGTTTTGATGATGAAATAAGGTGCATAACAGCCAGTGATGTATATCACCTAGATTAACGATTAATTATAGGCATCACCATATTTGCTAGGACTTGAAACTCTATAGCAATTAGAACTCTTTCAAAACAAAGTGCATCAATACCAATTTCAAGGGAGTCTGTTCTTTGTTTTCCTGATGAGAACAACCTCCCAGGTTTTAAATGGACATTGGCCTCATTTTGTTGGAGTTCTAATTCATATAGGCTTTTAAGTTCTGTCCAAAATTGTGGTACGTTATGGTCAACCCATAATAATGTACTATCATTATGATAGGCATAAACCTTTCGCGCTGGTCCGAGCTCACTTTCAGTCTCATGCATCGTGTCCATTTACTACTTGCCAGGAGTACCCATGGCCATGGCCATGTTACTATTGTCACTGTATGTTGATCCGTATGTGACAAGACTAACATTTACATTATCGCTCGTATCGATTGGCTATGGTCGAGAGCAACATGGATGATGACCATTTGGTTCACACAGGTCAGGCTTGCCGCGTACTGATCACATTGTTATCACATTATTCGTGCTTGGTTCAGTGTTCCTGTATCTAGCCTTATACATGCTTCTCGAAATTGGTGGCTTGCATTGGAACTAACTTTTCCCCCTTGTCCGTCATTAAAGGCATTCAAGTGTATCTCCTTTGTCCCTCCACCATAAGGCCGAGTTTCCTCTTATGACATCACTATTTCGGACACTCAGCGCCCCATTTCTGGAAAGGTGTATTGCGGTGACACCCAACGACCTAAAAGGCTGAGAAATATGACAATGGTGATGCATGGTGCTCACGTTACATGTAATTATGATTTTTGCAATACTGACGATGAGGATGATTACGACGACGATGATGATGATGACGATGATGATGACGATGACGATGATGGTGATGAAGATGAAGATGAAGATGACAATGACGCAGACGGCGAGACGTTGGCGACGACGACGACGACGACGACGACGATGATAATGATTATGATGATGATGATGATGATGATGATGATGATGATGAGGGTCAGGTAAGGACGCCTCTATAAACCCTGGAGAATCAATTCCCCAAATTGCCGAGCATCTTATCAGGCCTTCCAGCTTGCCGAGCATGCCTGTCCTGGGAAAGGACAATTTATTTGATAAAGTTAGAAAAACTGCTTTGATGGGTCTTTCAACGAAATATTGTTGTGTTCATTTAATGCAAATCATGCTTGAATAACCTAAGCATGATTTGCATCAAATAAAGAGAAAAATGCACTGTTGGTTTATTGGCCCTATGGAGTGTGAACACATTGTATAATATGCATGGATGGATTTTGTACGTGGACCACTGAGTAATCCGCTGGTTAATTCACCTCGAAATGTAGTGCATCTGGTAACATGGACCATACGTCATCATATTATGATGACGTATGATGACGTATGGTCCATGTTACCAGATGGTCACAGTTTATTTTAGAAAATGTACCAACGAGCGCACATTTTGGATGTTTTTCTTGTGAGGCAGTCATTCTCACAGGCCAGGCCTCAAAGAGAAGTATCCAGAAAAGTCTGCTTGGTAAGTTGGAAGGCCTGATAAGATGCTCGGCAATCTTGGGAATTCATTCTCCATGGTGCTATAGCTACATCATCAGAAATCAGATGGCAATGTAATGAGCCGAGGTGATGATAAAGTCTATTATCTATAAGTTGTCCACGTGGACATAAATGTATCGTTCTGATATGATTATTTTACAATAAAAATATAGATTACAAAAAAGAAAATAATTTTCATTAAGCTTGTTAGTGATACACAACTATTTCTGGATTAACCGTGTGAGAGTATGTACTGTCAATATACTTGAGTAATTTGAAACAAGAACAATTATAAAATATCCAAAAAAATTGATTTGTATCGGGCGGATTATGAACTCTTCGTCAGTGTTTCCAATGAAAGATATTCTTGATCGATTTTTATTCCAGAGAATCTGATTATTCGCAAACGCCGCGGAAAAAAACATTTTCGCGAAGATTTGGCGGTTTAGAGTTACGCGACCTAGCTACTCCGATCAGCCCCAATGAAACGAGTAACAACCGCCTCGGAGCATATATTCCGCCTCATCTGTCTAATAGCATTCAGCCATCGTTAAATTGATATGATCCGATTCTGCTGCGGTGATCAATGCTTTACCAATAATATACGTCAAACATGATTTGTGATGGGAACAGGTTGTGACAGATATGGTTTGGGGTAGACAGTAGCATCTGGGAAGGACGGTATTGGTGAATTTATTGCTTATTGGACCATCGTGTATGGTATGTACTGTGTATGCTTGATGCTTTCGCGTCGGCTACATGTCATACAATCACGGGGACTCAGAAATTGGTAAATCTGTTATCAATTTTATCATAGCCTGTCTCAATAAAAGAGCACTCAAGAATCCTACCTAATAATTCTAGTTCTCAAAAATTCTACCCGGTATTCTAGTTAGTCACAGGATAGATCGATTCTTTCTGACGAGGCCTACTGGTACTAGATAGTATTTAACAATATTATTGTAAATTATTGTATGGCTTCCCTTGGAGTAAATAGAACGTTCTATCTACTCCAACGTTCTGTTCACTCCAAGAGCTTCCGAACAATTTCACCGGTCTCCGTCTTGTACATTCATGTAACGTTAATTTGTATATCATTGTGTGTTCTACTGTTGCATTGTCTATCTTGTTAGATTCAGCAATAAAATTACTTACTTACTTACTTACATGTGCTGCCAAACACACAAATCCCTTTTTTATATTTGTTCATATTTTTCTTGGTTCAAATTACTCACAAGTATATTGACAGTACATACTCCTACACGGTGACTCCAGAAATAGTTGTGTTACAATAACAACCTTATGAGAATTATTTCAATTTTTGTAATTGATATTCTAATTGTAAACTAGTCATATCATGATGGAGTATCAAGGACTATGAAGGAGACGGCGATCACTGTTTTACGGCTACATACATCCACTGCTGACACTGATACTGTCACAAGTAAAGAAGAAGACCTCATAACAACCTTGACGTTTTGGTTTTCCCTGTACGCCCCTCTTGGTGTGCTTATCACCGGTAACGTGCTTTCATTCCTTTCTCCTGTCTCAAAACCAGTGCAAGTCATCATCTGCATGTTTTTACATGAAAGTACTGGCGATATTTGATTCCATATTTCTTATCTCATGGACAACTTATGACCATTTCAAAATATGGACCAAACCGTTTCTTGATCGAGTCGCAAACATTCATTTGTGTACTTCTGAATTCTTTGAAGCGAGGTTATACTACCGCTATGCCTTCACGGAACCTATGTAGTCAAAAATCGAGAACAGTCTTTGATTTTATTAGTTCCGTTACTGGATTTTTTCAGTATTGTAATTATGGAATAAATTTCTATGCGTACACCCTACCCATTGCAAGTTTCGACGAGAATTACAGGTTATGATTCGATGCTATAATTAAATTGTTAAAATGGATGTTGACAAAATACAATCAGCTTGACTACTGACTCATTAGGTTTTGAAAGAATTGTCGTGATGAGCTCCGAAAGTTCTGCGTGCATTGCACCCCCAAAAGCAAAATTAACCATGTACAGTGATTATCGTGACACGTTTTGCTTTGATGATTGTTCTGCGTGACATTTGATGTGGTTTAAAGTTTTGCCTTGCCATGTCATTTTGCAGAACGAACAGGAAGCACTACTGCTCAATCAGGGTAGGCACGGCAATGAAAAAATTGAAACAACATTGGGGTGATCGGTGTGGGGCGTTACATTGGAAAGGTAATATCATTAAGCAAGGATTTATGTGCGAACGAACTATGTTGTTGACGATTTGATGGCTATATATGTCCACTATAAATGTCGTGGTTGGTCGACTCAATCATGAAGGAGCTGGGCGGCAACTTTACCCAGATCCAACTCCATACGCGTACCTTTACTGTATTCATGTATATGTGGCCTGCTGTGGTAACATTGGAATATTATTATTGTATATTTTCTGTTGACCGATTGTGCGATGTGAGGATGTCACAATATGGGAGTTTTGCTATCACCGTGTCTATCAAATCGACCAGCAGCAGCTTCACTACGTGAGAGGTCAAGTGTACCTGTGTAGAGCTGGTGGCTCATGATCCACTGTGATACTGCCATTCGTGACCCCCCCCCCCCCCCCCCCCCCCCCAGGCCACTGGTGGAGGCATGATGATCAAGTCCACCTGAGTACAGCTGGTGGCTGATACTCTTACGTGGTCCACTGATTCTGCCATCAGTGGCCCCCCATCCAACACCCATTCGTGCTGCCTAGCTGGTGTTATGTGGTATCTGTATGCTAACACCCTGCTAGCTGTTGTTCTTACTTTACTCTTGCGAAAGCTATTTTCGACCCCTTTCATGTTATTAGCCATCACCAGTATTGATTCTCTATATCTGGTGACATCTTGTGACGAAGTTAATTTCTAAAAAAAACACTTTTTATTTGAAAGTGTTTATAAATACTGATTGAAATGAAAGTATTAGCCTCATCGGGACACACTTGTTGATTGCGGAAGTGTTCCTGGTTCTTGTATTTCATGAATTGTTTTGACTTCAAACTGACCACGCTATCTTTACGTTGGTGTTGTTATGTCCGAGTTTTATGGAGTCATCCAGGATCGTCGCCATGCAATTCAAGACGCCTTCTGCTGTTGATTACAGTATGCTGTATACCCGTACATCGCAAGAACAAGACAACCTCATACAACGATTGACGTTTTGGCTTTCCTTTGTTGCCCCTCTTGGCATTCTTGTAGTAGGTGTCACCGGTAACGTGCTATCATTTCTTCTCCTGTCTCAAAACCAGTACAAGACATCATCCACATGTTTCTACATGAAAGTACTGGCCGTTTTTGATTCTATGTTTCTTATTTCATGGACGAGTTCTGATCATTTCAAAATGTGGACTAAACCGTCATTCGAATATAGAACATTTCTCTGCGCTCTGTTCAATTCCTTTCAAGGGCTCTCCCCAGCCGTTAGCTCCATTCTCCTCACTGCCATGTCTGTGGACAGACTTCTTGCAGTAGCCATACCGCTTAAGGCTAAGGCCTAGTGTCACATAGACAGAGCTAAGCTGACCACCCCGTTTATCGTAATCATCCCCACGTTGGTGCATGCACCTGTCCCGTTTGTACGGTCATACATCACACATGAGGAAGACTGCAAGTTGCTCACAAACGCGTACCTGCAATGGTCCTATGTATACGCCCATTTTAGACTGATAAGTAATTTCTACATTCCATTACTTGCACTACTCTTCACTAATGTTTCCATTGTCTGTATTCTCAAGGCAAATCAAAGACAGCGACAGAAGCTTCAACGTGTTGTTGCCAGTCAACTGTCACGGCAAGACAAGGAAGGCCATATCACGTTGACGTTACTCGCAGTGACCATTAGTTCATTCTTATGTCTCCTGCCATTTCAACTAGGGAAAATATACTACCGTTACATATTCGTTGGCCCCTTCAGTCAGAAATCCAAAGTTATTCGTGAGTTTGTCAATACCGTCACTATGTTCTTTCAGTATTGTAATTATGGAATGAATTTCTATGCGTACACTTTACCCATTGCAAGGTTTCGACGAGAATTGCGCATCATGTTACGTTTCCGATGAACACACAGTAGGCAATATCAAGAATTAATACTCTTGATAATATACAACCATCTTTTCAATGCCGATACACAGGCATTTACTCACGTGATGATAAGTATTATAATGAATCGCTCAAAGTTTTTACAGCATGCCAAGGTTTATTCTCTCTGGTAATGTGCTTGATTCGTATCGACTTACCGAATGTGATGTGACACAATTGGGGTTTTCTACAGGTTATAACTCCGATTACAAGCACCTATATTTGTTCTTTAAAACCCTGCTCACTTTGGGTGTTTGGCCTTCTGTCCGCTGATTGGCTGTCGTGCTTCTTGAGACTGTTCTATAACACAGCGAAAAAGCACATTTTGGGTGCCTATCTTTATTCTGATTAAACTGTACTTCTAACTTGTGTTCACATCCAGGCTATTATCTGTTTTTTACATTGCACTATTATCATTGTTTATTTTCAGAAGATCGATGTAATTATGTGAGAAACAATATGTGAATAAACGTTGAACTTAAAAGTCTTGGTGTCATTCTATGTGTTCCACGGGGCCTGTGGTACCAAATGAGGGTCAGCATCAGCAACATTAAGTGGGTCGCCAACTGGTGGAGGCATGGTGAACAAGTCCACCTGAGTACAGCTGGTGACTGCCATCAGTGGCTCCCTAATGCGCCGCTCATTCGTGCTGCCTGGCTGGTGTTCATGGTATCTGTATGCTAACACCCTGCTGTTGTTCTTATTCTTGCGAGAGCTATTCTCGACCCCTTTCATGTTATTAGCCATCACCAGTATCAATTCTCTATATCTGATGACATCTAGTCACGAAATAAATTTCTAAAAACAAATTCTATTTGAAAGTGTTTTTAAAAATGATTGATATTAAAGTTTTGGCTTAATCGGTACGCATGTATGCGCACTTGTTGATAGCGGAAGCATTGCTGGTTCATGTATTTCATGAATAGTTTTGACTTCAAACTGACCACACTATCTTCACGTTGGTGTTGTTATGTCCGAGTTTTATGTAGGAATCATACAGGATCGTCGCCATGCAATTCCATACGCCTTCTGCTGTTGAATACAGTACCCTTACATCACAAGAAGAAGATAACATCATTCAACGATTGACGTTTTGGCTTTCCTTTGTTGCCCCTCTTGGCATTCTTGTAGTAGGTGTCACCGGTAACGTGCTTTCTTTCCTTCTCTTGTCTCAAAACCAGTACAAGACACCATCCACATGTTTCTATATGGAAATACTGGCCGTTTTTGATTCTATGGTTCTTATTTCATGGATGAGTGCTGATCATTTCAAAATGTGGACTACGAGTAATCCGTCATTCGAATATAGAACATTTATATGTGCTCTGCTGAATTCCTTCAAACGGCTCTCTCCTGCCATTAGCTCCGTTCTCCTCATTGCGATGTCTGTGGACAGACTTCTTGCTGTAGCCGTGCCGCTCAAGGCTAAGGCCTGGTGTCACGTGGGCAGAGCTAAGGTGACTACCTTTTCGATCGTTATCATACTCACGTTCGTGCATGCACCAGTCCCGTTCGTACGGTCATTCATCACACATGAGAAAGACTGCGAGTTGACTACAAGTGCATACCAACATTGGTCCTATGTATATGCCCATTTTAGACTAATAAGTATATTCTATATTCCCTTACTTGCACTACTCATTACTAATATCTGTATCGTCAGTATTCTCAAGGCCAATCAAAGAAAGCGACAGAAGCTTCAACGTGTTGATACCACCCAAGAATCACGACACGACAAGGAAGGCCATATCACGTTGATGTTACTCGCAGTGACCATTAGTTCATTCTTATGTCTCCTTCCATTTCAACTTGGGAAAATATACTACCGTTACATCCACGTAGGTCAGATACCAAAAGTCATTTATAATTTTGTCGATTCAGTTACTGGCTTCTTTCAGTATTGTAATTATGGAATGAATTTCTATGCGTACACCTTACCCATTGCAAAATTTCGACGAGAATTACGCATCATGTTATGTCGTTTCCACTGAAGTTACAGATTGCAATGGCAATAATCAATAGACAAGATTCTTATTAATGCCTATACTCCCCAGTAATTCGTCTACTCCCACGATTTGAAATCTTGGTATGATCATGAACTCTGATTTTTATAAGAAACGCTCAAAGCTTTTCTAACAGAAGATGCCGAGGATTCCTATGAAAGTTCTGGTAAGCAGATTTATTAGCGTCGTTGGTTTCAACATCCTGCAAGTTTGTTTCGAATTTCTCTTCAAAATAAGCATGAAATAATGTTGGTGTCGTTGCTCATGAAGCAGACTGTTTTTTTCTGCCACCAGCCACAACATTCGGGGAGATACCTACTTTATTGTTGTAGTGAGTGGAGTCTGATTCTGATAATTCTGATCAGTGTATTTATTAGTATACCTCTCATGGAAGATTGAATATTCCAATTCTGGTTACAGGTAGCTGACAGAACAAATGGACTGCATCAGATAAACCGGCAAATCGCCGCCATGCTTGTATTAATCTCCATCTGGCTTCGTCCAAAGGGGATAGCACCCTGGCTTGGAAACAGGTTATTATATCGTGTCCGACAGTACCGCGGGGACCCTCATCGGGCTCGGCGCTACCGTGCTCTCACCGGGGCTGGCTGCTGCTAATCCCACCATTGAGACAGGTGAAAACAAGAAGATGACCTGATATTACCCATTGTTAAGTTCTGACCTGAGTTGATAGGCTTGTCACGCTGTTCAAAGCTTAGAAGATAGAATCCCTGATTAAGTGTCAGTTGCAATGCAAGTGTCAAGGAGCAATTCAACAGGCGTTTCTAAATATAATTGGACTAGATTTGGAAAATATGATCAACAACAGAAGGAATGCTATGTCGCTCATGTTTCGCTCAGTGTCTGCCGAACTATTGTTGGTTAAGTGGCATATGTTGGGCTAAAATATTCCGTTATTCGGAATTTATAGCCCGGATGACATTTTTTACGGGTTTGCTAAGGCCTAGAGCAGATGGCACCAACCTAAGATTCGCACGCTAATGTTTGATGTGTTCCTTGATGTTCATGTAGACCTTTCCGGTCCTCCCCTCTGAATCTGTGATATCCGGGGTGAACCGTAAGATGGCGGCACTCCGTGACAACCTACACAGCTTGGTCCACCAGAAGAATCGCCACGCCAATAGCAGCATGACTGAGAGTGCTGAAAGCGCCAGAGATTCACGTCAGAACTCTTCACGGCTACATAGGAATTATTCATAATCGAATTAAGCAATCTGAGTAAGAGAACTGCTGAGATGATACCATAGGCGCCTAGTAGAAGTCTTGCGTAGTCACCATGCAGAGTGTTTTGTCCTATAGGAGAGGTGTCCATATTAGCTATCACATTCAACATCAGGAAGAATGTCATTGAGGTGGTTTGACGATGACCTTGACCTTGACCTTCGGGTAGGAGCACGTTCACTGCAGCTAAAAACCCTATCACGATCGATGAAGAGATAAACCGCGAAGAAGAGCACGTCCCTGAAGATCATTCTCTGCACCGTCATTGCGAACCGTCAACATGGCAGCGACCTCGGGAGAAGAACAACATGAAGTTCCATCCTAGGGCGAGCGCCATGTCACCAACTAAATTGTCGTAGTGAGTGGAATCTGATTCTGATACATCTGATCAGTGTATTTACTAGTATATGATCTCATTGAAGATTGAAGAAGATTCCAATACTGGTTATAGGAAGCTGACAGAACAAAGAGCCTGCATCATATAAACCTGTAAATCGCCGCCATGCTTGTGGTTATCTCCATCTGGCTTCGTCCAATGGCGAAACCACCCTGGCTTGGGAACAGGCTACTATCGTGTCCCTTGACAATACCGCGGGGACCCTCATCGGGCTCGGCGCAACCGTGCTCTCATCGGGGCTGGCTGCTGATAATCACACCATTGAGACAGGTGAAAACAAGAAGATGACGCGATATTATCAATTGTCAAGTTCCGACCTGAGTTGATAGGCTTGTTACGCTGTTCAAAGCTAAGAAGATAGATTCCCTGATTAGGTGTCAGACCACCTCCCTGAAGATCATTCTCTGCACCGTCGTTGCGAATCGGCAAACATGGCGGCAACCTCGGCAGAAGAACAACATGAAAATTCATCCTAGGACGAGCGCTGCCGTTAGTGGCACCACGTGATCTAGGTGGCCTTGGTATTACATCCCGCACCAAACGAGCATACACCACAAGAAGACGATGAGAACAACTTTGTAGGGGATGTGTCCAGTTGTGATAAGTTGCTGTTTAAAGAAGGCGATGATTGCGGATCACCTTTGTATGGTACCAAAGACCAAACACTGGGCCATCCTGATCCTTGGATTTCGTGTCGTGATGATGCAGTGTAGTGCTTATCAACACGGTCATGAACAGCGCATGCACGATGAACCAGATGAGATTTACCCACCATTTTGTCGATTCCGTTACTGGCTTCTTTCAGTATTGTAATTATTCTAGAATGAATTTCTGGGCCATCCTGATCCTTGGATTTCGTGTCGTGATGATGCAGTGTAGTGCTTATCAACACAGTCATGAACAGCGCATGCACGATGAACCAGATGAGATGTACCCACCATTTTGTCGATTCCGTTACTGGCTTCTTTCAGTATTGTAATTATGGAATGAATTTCTATGCGTAAACTTTACCTATTGCAAAGTTTCGACGAAAATTACACATCATATTTATAAGTTTACGATGAACATTCAGTATGCAATATCAAGAATTTAATATTCAACCTTCTCGTAAATGCCTATATGACGGCAAATGACAAGGTTTAATTTATCTGGTTATGTGCTCGTTTCGCATCGACCTACCTTGTGACGAGTGGGATGTAACATAAAAAAGGATTTCTACAGTTTACAACTGCGATTACCGATGAACAAAAACAGAAGCGTCCAAGTTTTTTCAAAAAGCCGAGAGAAATGCAAACGTCCGAAACACCCTTCAGAAGTCTGCCAGAAACATGATAGTCCACGGCGAAACAGTGGCGCTGCCGTCAGTCTGTAACAGAACATCGGAAGTGCTGGCTCATGTGTGTAAGTACATGTACAAATGCACGTAGGCCATGTCCAAGCATGCGGGCGGCCTATAATGTACATGCATGTACGTGCGTGTGTCCCGATGATAACCTGAAAAAAACAAACGATACAAGTTTGAATTATAGAAATGGAAATAAATGAAAACAATCCCCTACCATTCCACATGAGCACATAAACTTGCACCGCTATTTGCGGGGAAGACGTGGTAGATAAATTGCTCACGTCCAGGCTATCTGTTTTTTTACATTGCATATTTTCTAAAAATTATGGCGTTCTTCTCTTGTGTGTTCCACGGGGACTATGGTACCAAATTAGGGGAAGCATCAGCCTCACTAAGTGGGTCACCCACTGGCCTTGTTGGAGGCATGATGATCAAGTCTGATACTATACTCTCACGTGGTCCACTGATTCTTCCATAAGTGAACCCCCCCCCCCCCCATGCACCTCCCATTCGTGGTGCCTGGCTTGTGTTCATGGTTCCTGTATACAAGCACCTCGCTGTTTTTCTTACTCTCGCGAAAGCTATTTTCGACCCCTTTCCTGTTATTAGCCGTCACCAGTATTGATTCTCTATATCTGGTGATATCTTGTGACAAAGTTAATTTCTAAAAACAAATTCTATTTGAAAGTGTTTATAAATACTGATTGAAATGAAATAATTTGCTTCATCGGTACGCATGCGCACTTGTTGACTGCGGATGCATTGCTGGTTCTTGTATTTTATGAATTGTTTTGACTTCAAACTGACCACACTATCTTTACGTTGGTGTTGTTATGTCCGAGTTTTTTGGAGGAATCATCCAGGATCGTCGCCATGCCATTCCAGACGCCTTCTGCTGTTGATTACAGTATGCTGTATACCCGTACATCGCAAGAACAAGACAACCTCATACAGCGATTGACGTTTTGGCTTTCCTTTGTTGCCCCTCTTGGCATTCTTGTAGTAGGTGTCACCGGCAACGTGCTATCATTTCTTCTCCTGTCTCAAAACCAGTACAAGACATCATCCACATGTTTCTACATGAAAGTACTGGCCGTTTTTGATTCTATGTTTCTTATTTCATGGACGAGTTCTGATCATTTCAAAATGTGGACTAAACCGTCATTCGAATATAGAACATTTCTCTGCGCTCTGTTCAATTCCTTTCAAGGGCTCTCCCCAGCCGTTAGCTCCATTCTCCTCACTGCCATGTCTGTGGACAGACTTCTTGCAGTAGCCATACCGCTTAAGGCTAAGGCCTGGTGTCACATAGACAGAGCTAAGCTGACCACCCCGTTTATCGTAATCATCCCCACGTTGGTGCATGCACCTGTCCCGTTTGTACGGTCATACATCACACATGAGGAAGACTGCAAGTTGCTCACAAACGCGTACCTGCAATGGTCCTATGTATACGCCCATTTTAGACTGATAAGTAATTTCTACATTCCATTACTTGCACTACTCTTCACTAATGTTTGCATTGTCTGTATTCTCAAGGCAAATCAAAGACAGCGACAGAAGCTTCAACGTGTTGTTGCCAGTCAACTGTCACGGCAAGACAAGGAAGGCCATATCACGTTGATGTTACTCGCAGTGACCATTAGTTCATTCTTATGTCTCCTGCCATTTCAACTAGGGAAAATATACTACCGTTACATATTCGTTGGCCCCTTCAGTCAGAAATCCAAAGTTATTCGTGAGTTTGTCAATACCGTCACTATGTTCTTTCAGTATTGTAATTATGGAATGAATTTCTATGCGTACACTTTACCCATTGCAAAGTTTCGACGAGAATTGCGCATCATGTTACGTTTCCGATGAACACACAGTAGGCAATATCAAGAATTAATACTCTTGATAATATACAACCATCTTTTCAATGCCGATACACAGGCATTTACTCACGTGATGATAAGTATTATAATGAATCGCTGAAAGTTTTTACAGTATGCCAAGGTTTATTCTCTCTGGTTATGTGCTTGATTCGTATCGACTTACCGAATGTGATGTGACACAATTGGGGTTTTCTACAGGTTATAACTCCGATTACAAGCACCTATATTTGTTCTTTAAAACCCTGCTCACTTTGGGTGTTTGGCCTTCTGTCCGCTGATTGGCTGTCGTGCTTCTTGAGACTGTTCTATAACACAGCGAAAAAGCACATTTTGGGTGCCTATCTTTATTCTGATTAAACTGTACTTCTAACTTGTGTTCACATCCAGGCTATTATCTGTTTTTTACATTGCACTATTATCATTGTTTATTTTCAGAAGATCGATGTAATTATGTGAGAAACAATATGTGAATAAACGTTGAACTTAAAAGTCCTGGTGTCATTCTATGTGTTCCACGGGGCCTGTGGTACCAAATGAGGGTCAGCATCAGCAACATTAAGTGGGTCGCCAACTGGTGGAGGCATGGTGAACAAGTCCACCTGAGTACAGCTGGAGACTGCCATCAGTGGCTCCCTAATGCGCCGCTCATTCGTGCTGCCTGGCTGGTGTTCATGGTATCTGTATGCTAACACCCTGCTGTTGTTCTTATTCTTGCGAGAGCTATTCTCGACCCCTTTCATGTTATTAGCCATCACCAGTATCAATTCTCTATATCTGATGACATCTAGTCACGAAATAAATTTCTAAAAACAAATTCTATTTGAAAGTGTTTTTAAAAATGATTGATATTAAAGTTTTGGCTTAATCGGTACGCATGTATGCGCACTTGTTGATAGCGGAAGCATTGCTGGTTCATGTATTTCATGAATTGTTTTGACTTCAAACTGACCACACTATCTTCACGTTGGTGTTGTTATGTCCGAGTTTTATGTAGGAATCATACAGGATCGTCGCCATGCAATTCCATACGCCTTCTGCTGTTGAATACAGTACCCTTACATCACAAGAAGAAGATAACATCATTCAACGATTGACGTTTTGGCTTTCCTTTGTTGCCCCTCTTGGCATTCTTGTAGTAGGTGTCACCGGTAACGTGCTTTCTTTCCTTCTCTTGTCTCAAAACCAGTACAAGACATCATCCACATGTTTCTATATGGAAATACTGGCCGTTTTTGATTCTATGGTTCTTATTTCATGGATGAGTGCTGATCATTTCAAAATGTGGACTACGAGTAATCCGTCATTCGAATATAGAACATTTATATGTGCTCTGCTGAATTCCTTCAAACGGCTCTCTCCTGCCATTAGCTCCGTTCTCCTCATTGCGATGTCTGTGGACAGACTTCTTGCTGTAGCCGTCCCGCTCAAGGCTAAGGCCTGGTGTCACGTGGGCAGAGCTAAGGTGACTACCTTTTCGATCGTTATCATACTCACGTTCGTGCATGCACCAGTCCCGTTCGTACGGTCATTCATCACACATGAGAAAGACTGCGAGTTGACTACAAGTGCATACCAACATTGGTCCTATGTATATGCCCATTTTAGACTAATAAGTATATTCTATATTCCCTTACTTGCACTACTCATTACTAATATCTGTATCGTCAGTATTCTCAAGGCCAATCAAAGAAAGCGACAGAAGCTTCAACGTGTTGATACCACCCAAGAATCACGACACGACAAGGAAGGCCATATCACGTTGATGTTACTCGCAGTGACCATTAGTACATTCTTATGTCTCCTCCCATTTCAACTAGGGAAATATACTACCGTTACATCCACGTAGGTCAGATACCAAAAGTCATTTATAATTTTGTCGATTCAGTTACTGGCTTCTTTCAGTATTGTAATTATGGAATGAATTTCTATGCGTACACCTTACCCATTGCAAAATTTCGACGAGAATTACGCATCATGTTATGTCGTTTCCACTGAAGTTACAGATTGCAATGGCAATAATCAATAGACAAGATTCTTATTAATGCCTATACTCCCCAGTAATTCGTCTACTCCCACGATTTGAAATCTTGGTATGATCATGATCTCTGATTTTCATAAGAAACGCTCAAAGCTTTTCTAACAGAAGATGCCGAGGATTCCTATGAAAGTTCTGGTAAGCAGATTTATTAGCGTCGTTGGTTTCAACATCCTGCAAGTTTGTTTCGAATTTCTCTTCAAAATAAGCATGAAATAATGTTGGTGTCGTTGCTCATGAAGCAGACTGTTTTTTTCTGCCACCAGCCACAACATTCGGGGAGGTACCTACTTTATTGTTGTAGTGAGTGGAGTCTGATTCTGATAATTCTGATCAGTGTATTTATTAGTATACCTCTCATGGAAGATTGAATATTCAAATTCTGGTTACAGGTAGCTGACAGAACAAATGGACTGCATCAGATAAACCGGCAAATCGCCGCCATGCTTGTATTAATCTCCATCTGGCTTCGTCCAAAGGGGATAGCACCCTGGCTTGGAAACAGGTTATTATATCGTGTCCGACAGTACCGCGGGGACCCTCATCGGGCTCGGCGCTACCGTGCTCTCACCGGGGCTGGCTGCTGCTAATCCCACCATTGAGACAGGTGAAAACAAGAAGATGACCTGATATTACCCATTGTTAAGTTCTGACCTGAGTTGATAGGCTTGTCACGCTGTTCAAAGCTTAGAAGATAGAATCCCTGATTAAGTGTCAGTTGCAATGCAAGTGTCAAGGAGCAATTCAACAGGCGTTTCTAAATATAATTGGACTAGATTTGGAAAATATGATCAACAACAGAAGGAATGCCATGTCGCTCATGTTTCGCTCAGTGTCTGCCGAACTATTGTTGGTTAAGTGGCATATGTTGGGCTAAAATCTTCCGTTATTTGGAATTTATAGCCCGAATGACATTTTTTACGGGTTTGCTAAGGCCTAGAGCAGATGGCACCAACCTAAGATTCGCCCGCTAATGTTTGATGTGTTCCTTGATGTTCATGTAGACCTTTCCGGTCCTCCCCTCTGAATCTGTGATATCCGGGGTGAACCGTAAGATGGCGGCACTCCGTGACAACCTACACAGCTTGGTCCACCAGAAGAATCGCCACGCCAATAGCAGCATGACTGAGAGTGCTGAAAGCGCCAGAGATTCACGTCAGAACTCTTCACGGCTACATAGGAATTATTCATAATCGAATTAAGCAATCGGAGTAAGAGAACTGCTGAGATGATACCATAGGCGCCTAGTAGAAGTCTTGCGTAGTCACCATGCAGAGTGTTTTGTCCTATAGGAGAGGTGTCCATATTAGCTATCACATTCAACATCAGGAAGAATGTCATTGAGGTGGTTTGACGATGACCTTGACCTTGACCTTCGGGTAGGAGCACGTTCACTGCAGCTAAAAACCCTATCACGATCGATGAAGAGATAAACCGCGAAGAAGAGCACGTCCCTGAAGATCATTCTCTGCACCGTCATTGCGAACCGTCAAATATGGCAGCGACCTCGGGAGAAGAACAACATGAAGTTCCATCCGAGGGCGAGCGCCATGTCACCAACTTAATTGTCGTAGTGAGTGGAATCTGATTCTGATACATCTGATCAGTGTATGTATTTACTAGTATATGATCTCATTGAAGATTGAAGAAGATTCCAATACTGGTTATAGGAAGCTGACAGAACAAAGAGCCTGCATCATATAAACCTGTAAATCGCCGCCATGCTTGTGGTTATCTCCATCTGGCTTCGTCCAATGGCGAAACCACCCTGGCTTGGGAACAGGCTACTATCGTGTCCCTTGACAATACCGCGGGGACCCTCATCGGGCTCGGCGCAACCGTGCTCTCATCGGGGCTGGCTGCTGATAATCACACCATTGAGACAGGTGAAAACAAGAAGATGACCCGATATTATCAATTGTCAAGTTCCGACCTGAGTTGATAGGCTTGTTACGCTGTTCAAAGCTAAGAAGATAGATTCCCTGATTAGGTGTCAGACCACCTCCCTGAAGATCATTCTCTGCACCGTCGTTGCGAATCGGCAAAAAATGGCGGCAACCTCGGCAGAAGAACAACATGAAAATTCATCCTAGGACGAGCGCTGCCGTTAGTGGCACCACGTGATCTAGGTGGCCTTGGTATTACATCCCGCACCAAACGAGCATACACCACAAGAAGACGATGAGAACAACTTTGTAGGGGATGTGTCCAGTTGTGATAAGTTGCTGTTTAAAGAAGGCGATAATTGCGGATCTCCTTTGTATGGTACCAAAGACCAAACACTGGGCCATCCTGATCCTTGGATTTCGTGTCGTGATGATGCAGTGTAGTGCTTATCAACACGGTCATGAACAGCGCATGCACGATGAACCAGATGAGATTTACCCACCATTTTGTCGATTCCGTTACTGGCTTCTTTCAGTATTGTAATTATTCTAGAATGAATTTCTGGGCCATCCTGATCCTTGGATTTCGTGTCGTGATGATGCAGTGTAGTGCTTATCAACACAGTCATGAACAGCGCATGCACGATGAACCAGATGAGATGTACCCACCATTTTGTCGATTCCGTTACTGGCTTCTTCCAGTATTGTAATTATGGAATGAATTTCTATGCGTAAACTTTACCTATTGCAAAGTTTCGACGAAAATTACACATCATATTAATAAGTTTACGATGAACATTCAGTATGCAATATCAAGAATTTAATATTCAACCTTCTCGTAAATGCCTATATGACGGCATATGACAAGGTTTAATTTCTCTTGTTATGTGCTCGTTTCGCATCGACCTACCTTGTGACGAGTGGGATGTAACATAAAAAAGGATTTCTACAGTTTACAACTGCGATTACCGATGAACAAAAACAGAAGCGTCCAAGTTTTTTCAAAAAGCCGATAGAAATGCAAACGTCCGAAACACCCTTCAGAAGTCTGCCAGAAACATGATAGTCCACGGCGAAACAGTGGCGCTGCCGTCAGTCTGTAACAGAACATCGGAAGTGCTGGATCATGTGTGTAAGTACATGTACAAATGCACGTAGGCCATGTCCAAGCATGCGGGCGGCCTATAATGAACATGCATGAACGTGCGTGTGTCCCGATGATAACCTGAAAAAAACAAACGATACAAGTTTGAATTATAGAAATGGAAATAAATGAAAACAATCCCCTACCATTCCACATGAGCACATAAACTTGCACCGCTATTTGCGGGGAAGACGTGGTAGATAAATTGCTCACGTCCAGGCTATCTGTTTTTTACATTGCATATTTTCTAAAAATTATGGCGTTCTTCTCTTGTGTGTTCCACGGGGACTATGGTACCAAATTAGGGGAAGCATCAGCCTCACTAAGTGGCATGGGTCACCCACTGGCCTTGTTGGAGACATGATGATCAAGTCTGATACTATACTCTCACGTGGTCCACTGATTCTTCCATCAGTGACCCCCCCCCCCATGCACCTCCCATTCGTGGTGCCTGGCTTGTGTTCATGGTTCCTGTATACAAGCACCTCGCTGTTTTTCTTACTCTCGCGAAAGCTATTTTCGACCCCTTTCCTGTTATTAGCCGTCACCAGTATTGATTCTCTATATCTGGTGATATCTTGTGACAAAGTTTATTTCTAAAAACAAATTCTATTTGAAAGTGTTTATAAATACTGATTGAAATGAAATGATTTGCTTCATCGGTACGCATGCGCACTTGTTGACTGCGGAAGCATTGCTGGTTCTTGTATTTTATGAATTGTTTTGACTTCAAACTGACCACACTATCTTTACGTTGGTGTTGTTATGTCCGAGTTTTTTGGAGGAATCATCCAGGATCGTCGCCATGCCACTCCAGACGCCTTCTGCTGTTGATTACAGTATGCTGTATACCCGTACATCGCAAGAACAAGACAACCTCATACAGCGATTGACGTTTTGGCTTTCCTTTGTTGCCCCTCTTGGCATTCTTGTAGTAGGTGTCACCGGTAACGTGCTATCATTTCTTCTCCTGTCTCAAAACCAGTACAAGACATCATCCACATGTTTCTACATGAAAGTACTGGCCGTTTTTGATTCTATGTTTCTTATTTCATGGATGAGTTCTGATCATTTCAAAATGTGGACTACGAGTAATCCGTCATTCGAATATAGAACATTTATATGTGCTCTGCTGAATTCCTTCAAACGGCTCTCTCCTGCCATTAGCTCTGTCCTCCTCATTGCGATGTCTGTTGACAGATGTCTTGCTGTAGCCGTACCGCTCAAGGCTAAGGCCTGGTGTCACGTGGGAAAAGCTAAGCTGACCACCCCGTTCATCATTATCATCCTCACGTTGGTGCATGCACCAGTCCCGTTTGTACGGTCATACATCACACATGAGGAAGACTGCGAGTTGAGTTCAAACTCATCCCTGCATTGGACCTATGTATACGCCCATTTTAGACTAATAAGTATATTCTATATTCCCTTGCTTGCACTACTCATTACTAATATCTGTATTGTCAGTATTCTTAAGGCCAATCAAAGAAAGCGACAGAAGCTTCAACGTGTTGATACCACCCAAGAGTCACGACACGACAAGGAAGGCCATATCACGTTGATGCTACTCGCAGTGACCATTAGTTCATTCTTATGTCTCCTCCCATTTCAACTAGGGAAAATATACTACCGTTACATCCACGTAGGTCAGATACCAAAAGTCATTTATAATTTTGTCGATTCAGTTACTGGCTTCTTTCAGTATTGTAATTATGGAATGAATTTCTATGCGTACACCTTACCCATTGCAAAGTTTCGACGAGAATTGCGCATCATGTTATGTCGTTTCCACTGAAGTTACATATTGCAATGGCAATAATCAATAGACAATATTCTTATTATTGCCTATACTCCCCAGTAATTTTTCTACTCCCACGATTTGAAATCTTGGCATGATCATGAACTCTGATTTTTATAAGAAACGCTCAAACCTTTCTAACAGAAGATGCCAAGGATTCCCATGGAAGTTCTGGTAAGCAGATTTATTAGCGTAGCTGGTTTCAAAATCCTGCAAGTTTGTTTGAATTTCTCTTCAAAATAACCACGTCATAATGCTGGTGTCGTTGTGCATGAGACAGACTGTTTTTTTCGGCCACCAGCCACAACATTGGGGAGATACCAACTTTATTGTCGTCGTGAGTGGAATCTGGTTATGTTACATCTGATTAGTGTATTTACTTAAAGTATATCATCTCATGGAATATTGAAGAAGAATCCAATTCTGGTTATAGGAAGCTGACAGAACAAAGGGACTGCATTAGATAAACCGGTAAATCGCCGTCATGCTTGTGGTTATCTCCATTGGCTTCGTCCAATGGCGATACCACCCTGGCTTGGAAACAGGCTACTATTGTGTCCCCTGACAAAACCGCGGGGACCCTCATCGGGCTCGGCGCTACCGTGCTCTCATCGGGGCTGGCTGCTGCTAATCACACCATTGAGACAGGTGAAAACAAGAAGGTGACCCGATATTACCCATTGTCAAGTTCCGACCTGAGTTGATAGGCTTGTTACGCTGTTCAAAGCTGAGAAGAGAGATTCTCTGATTAGGTGTCAGAGCACCGCCCTGAAGATCATTCTCTGCACCATTGTTGCGAACCGGCACACATGGCGGCAACCTCGGCAGAGGAACAACATGAAAATTCATCCTGGGACGAGCGCTGTCGTTAGTGACACCGCGTGATGTAGGTGGCCTTGGTATTACATCCCGCACCAAACGAGCACACACCACGAGAAGACGATGAGAACAACTTTGAAGGGGATGTTTCCAGTTGTGATAAGTTGCTGTTTAAAGAAGGCGATGATTGCAGATCTTTTGGGAAAATGTACTACCGTTACATATTAGTTGGTCCCTTCAATCATAAATCCAAAATTATTCGTGTTGTCAATTCCGTCACTATGTTCTTTCAGTATTGCAATTATTGAATGAATTTGTATGCCTACACTTTCACAATTGTAAAATTTCGACGAGAATTACGCATCATGTTACGTTTTCGATGAATCTACAGTAGGCAATATCAAGAATTAATAGTCTTGAAAATACACAACCCTCTTTTCAATGCCTGTACCCACAAATTTACTCTCGCGATTTGCAATCTTGGCATAAACTTTATTATATGAATGGCTGAAAGTTCTTACAGCATGTGCTCGTTTCGCACCGATTGGCCTTGTGACGAGTGTGATGTAACGTAAACGGGGATTCCTACAGGTTACAACTGCGATTACCGAATCTTGTTCTTTATGACTCTGCTTAGTGTGGCTGTTTGGCCTTCTGTGCGCTGCCTAATTGGCTGTCGTGCTTCTTGAGACTGTTCTAACACAGTGAAAAAGCACATTTGACAGTCTATTCATCTTTATTCTTATTAAACGTTAATTGTCAGTAACTTCTGTTCATGTCCAGGCTATCTGTTTTTTTACATTTCAGTATTATCATTGCATATTTTCATAAAATGATAGCGTCCTTCTGTGTGTTCCACGGCGACTCTGGTACCAAATTAGGGGAAGCATCAGCCTCACTAAGTGGGTCACCCACTGGCCTTGTTGGAGGCATGATGAATAAGCCTGATACTATACTCTCACGTGGTCCACTGATTCTTCCATCAGTGACCCCCGCCCCCAAATGTGCCACCAATTCGTGGTGCCTGGCTTGTGTTCATGGTTCCTGTATACAAGCACCTCGCTGTTTTTCTTACTTTCGCGAAAGCTATTTTCGACCACTTTCATATTATTAGCCGTCACCAGTATTGATTCTCTATATCTGGGGCGATATCTTGTGACAAAGTTTATTTCTAAAATCAATTTTTCTATTTGAAAGTGTTTATAAATACTGATTGAAATGATAGAATTAGCTTCATCGTTACGCATGCGCACTTGTTGATTGCGGAAGCATGGCTGGTTCTAGTATTTTATGAATTGTTTTGACTTAGAACTGACCAAACTACGTATCTTTACGTTGGTGTTGTTATGTCCGAGTTTTATGTAGGAATCATCCAGGATCGACGCCATGCAATTCCAGACACCGTATGCTGATGATTATAATATGCTATATACCCTTACACTACAAGAAGAAGATAACCTCATACAACGATTGACGTTTTGGCTTTCCTTTGTTGCCCCTCTTGGCATTCTTGTAGTAGGTGTCACCGGCAACGTGCTATCATTTCTTCTCCTGTCTCAAAACCAGTACAAGACATCATCCACATGTTTCTACATGAAAATACTGGCCGTTTTTGATTCTATGTTTCTTATTTCATGGATGAGTTCTGATCATTTCAAAATGTGGACTACGAGTAATCCGTCATTCGAATATAGAACATTTATATGTGCTCTGCTGAATTCCTTGAAACGGCTCTCTCCTGCCATTAGCTCCATTCTCCTCACTGCGATGTCTGTGGACAGACTTCTTGCGGTAGCCGTGCCGCTCAAGGCTAAGGCCTGGTGTCACGTGGGCGGAGCTAAAGTGACTACCATTTTCATCGTTATCATCCTCACGTTGGTGCATGCACCTGTCCCGTTCGTACGGTCATACATCACACATGAGAAAGACTGCGAGTTCAGTACAAGCACATACCTGCATTGGACCTATGTATACGCCCATTTTAGACTTATAAGTATATTCTATATTCCCTTACTTGTACTACTTATTACTAATGTTTGTATTGTCTGTGTTCTGAAGGCCAATCAAAGAAAGCGACAGAAGCTTCAATGTTTTGATAACACACAAGAGTCACGACAGGACAAGGAAGGCTATATCACGTTGATGTTACTCGCAGTGACCATCAGTTCCTTCTTATGTCTCCTCCCATTTCAACTAGGGAAAATATACTACCGTTACATCCACGTAGGTCGGAAACCAAAAGTCATTTATGATTTTGTCGAGTCTGTTACTGGCTTCTTTCAATTTTGTAATTATGGAATGAATTTCTATGCGTACACTTTACCCATTGCAAAGTTTCGACGAGAATTACGCATCATGTTATGTCGTTTCCACTGAAGTTACAGATTGCAATATCAATAATCAATAGACAAAACTCTTGTTCATGCCTATACACCCCAGTCATTTTCTACTAAAGTCAGCCTCAACGGCCAGATAGCCGGTGTATTTTGGGTCAGTGTCGGCCTAGCTTTGCTATGACATTGTGTACATGATGCATGGCAGCATGTACGCGCTGTCATGTTTGGGTTGGGCTGGGACTAGTGTCTTATTGGCCAGTCAAGGCTGGCTGTTTTACTTTACACATAACTCTCAAATAAACAAATAAATAATAATAAAATAGACCAACGGCAGAGGAAGGAATATACTAAACACTGGGCCGGCCTGATCCTTGGATTTTGTGTCGTGATGATGCAGTGTAGTGCTGGTCAACACAGTCCTGAACCAGATGAGATATATTCACCGGTAGATCTAGATCTTCCACTTCATATGGATGGCTTAGCTTATCGGTTCGATTCCTACAACGTCTTTGATTGTCCCGTCAGACTTGTCATTGGCAATGATCTCGTCTTTGTGGGCGCGGTTGTGATGGATGTGATGTGATGGATGGAACCTACGTTGCAATGCCATCTTCCCATTCCGTCACTAGGTGGCGTAAAGCTGAGAAACACCCGTCAAGTCGTAGGTGGCTGCACCCATTTCACCTAACTCTGATTGCTGGAGCTTGAAGACCGGTTCAAGGCTCAATATGAAACCGGTACGAGGTGAACGGAGTTGGACAGCGAGGGCAGCTGGGGTCAAGCCAGCATCATTGGGTACCCTCATGAGATATCGAAAAGCTTCTCTCTTTAAACGTCCAATGTCCTCTGCGTCGCTTTGCATAGCTTCCTCGCTGTTAGCATATTCAATTTCTTGGTAGACAGCATGACTATGAAATGAACCAGGGCATTCCCACTGACACCCGCAACTTAAAATCAGCGCCCTCTACAATGAGTCGCTCAATCATGTCCAACTGACCCATCCACGCAGCCGCAGAGAGACACGTGGACGCTTTCGGTCTCTCGTGAATAAAATAGTCTCCACATGCTTTGGTGTTCAGCGGCGCTTTCCGTTCCGATCGGTCCTTTATCGAGCAAAGCATCTAAGATATCAATCCACAGTCGTTATTCGCGACAACAATGTGAACACACTTCTGATCCTTGTACTTTTTACTAGTGTATAGTTTACGTACAGAAGATCAGGAACTGTTCTATGTGTTTTTTCGTTGCATTTTCCTTCCTAAAGAGCAGGGCCGTGTGCAGCAACGAAGCACTCGTCCCTTTCTCTATGTAACAATCACTTGCAATATCAACACCACTACACCCCGTCTTTCTAATATGTCCGGTATGTCAAGATTTAAGTCTGATTTCAAGGCGCGGTTCAACAACTGAAACACCTTTTCGTTCTCTCCATCTTTCAAGAACTGTTGATATCCTCTTGAGCTTTTGATATCGACGGCTTCCGGATAAGATGGTAAGTTAGCTCTAGATCGAGTAGTCCAAAGTGTCACCAAGACGTAATGGCGGCCAAACTGCTCACGCGGTAGCCGTGGTCGGCAACTCAGCAGCGCTACAGCTCCGCACTGATTGACGCCCCCCCCCTTCGTCCTCTACCTCCGTCTTCTTCGGAGATAGTGTCAGAGCGTCGGGGTTATGTGCAACAAAATACGTGTAGTAGTGACCCAAAAACTGAAAACTAATCATGAACTGTTTGTAGAATAACTAGACAAATTAAAACATGTTTTAGTAGAAATATTCAATATATTGCAGAAAGTTTATGAGGAAAGTAGATATTAAGCCACACAGTAACGCCTCTTTTTTTCGCCATTTACCCACATTTGTTGCTGTTCCTTGTGCAGCGCAAAGTTATTTTTTACACGAAAAGCCCCTCTTGTAGTATGGGAATCACTCATCTGATCTCATGAGGGTTTTGTTACATTACGTACCGTTGCCAAGGTAAACATTCTGGTATTCGCCGACATGTACCAGCCAACTCGCACGGTACACGGTGGAACTAATAGTGAGTTTTAGCAAAGCGTCCGTAACGCCCTAGTGAACGCCTATCTCATTGTTCGACCGATGATAACGATGTCAAACATGGGATAGGGGTTCACGTGAACGTTTCAGGGGCTTTGCGAAAACGCCCTTATAGTGCGTGTGCGACGGGAATCACAATCATTCATTGATCGACCCCATTAATGACCAGTCCACAACTGTTATTTATTCCTAATGGTTTTTAACGGTTATGCCACTGTTTCGAGATCGCCCATGAGGTGTAAACGTTTTGTTCATTAATAGGACATAGTGTAAACATTCTGCAAAAATCACCTACCACTATGAATATGCACATACCCAAAGTGTCTCCAGGCTTGTGTATGATCTTCACATTTAAGTGTTGGGGTGTGAAAATGTAATGGCGCGAAGATACATACACGGCTCTAAAGCAATCCGGATACTAGGGCGAGGAGGGAGGGGAAAGCCAATCCACTGCAGTGGCTCCAGAGCCTGCCATCGTACACAGGGTTTACATTAACCTGTACACGCCAAACTGTCTTCCTTCTGGGTGTCCATGCGAGACGAAATACAGTTCGCTCAATCACCGCCAGGATACACTTTGGATCTGCACATACCCAAAGTGTCTCCAGGCTTGTGTATGATCTTCACATTTAAGTGTTGGGGTGTGAAAATGTACAGGCGCGCACGCCCGGGCTCTCAACCATCCCGGAGAAACATGCCCTACTTCATAACTCCTTTCCCAATACTTAAACAAAATTAACTAATTAATCCGCCATAATTAATTATTAATTAGGGACTAATTAGTCCGGAATTCGAAAATAAGGTAACGAGAAATTGTAACTTAAATTCTAACATTGCTTTATTATAAGAACTCAACACTGTATTTTAAATTCCACAAAAGATTACACGGTATGGTTTTAGTATGATGATGCATGTAGCGAAAAGGCGAGGCCACACTCTAACCAACACAATCATGCAATAATTACAATACGAAAATGCATAAAAATATACATCGAAATCTGCTCAAGGGAACGCTGCTGGGAAATTATCAACATCGCCAAACTTACTGTAAAGTGTTTTAACCGCTTCTGGCCGACGAGAACTGTCAGCCAGGGCTTCGGACACATTAGCCGCTTTTACCAAAATATCTGACCGACTGTAGTACTCTGCTGATGCCTCTGTGAACCAACCAACATGAGACATTACTTCCGCCGGGCTTGAAGCTGCCCCCGACAGAAGCAAAGTAATGGAGCAGCCGGCTCTTAAGCCGTGAGGGGTCTCACCCTGGTTGATCCCCAATGTATTTAGATAAATCTTTAATCTATCGTAAATTGTACTGTACGAAATAGGCGCATCCAACACTACACCGGCTTCTGAGACTGGACGGAATAAATATCCGACCGTAAGATCCATCCCCCAGGTTTGTGCCTTGGAGATATACTGCTGAACTCCCTTTACCGGGCAAATAAGATGATTTGGACATTCTTTAACAATGAAGGTATTCACTTTGTTTACCGAAAACGATTTCCCATGGGAATGAGAGATTACAAGACCTGATCCATCGGGTAAGCGTTTAACTTCCTGTGTTTTTAAAATTCCCAAATCACTCGCCCTATCCCCGGCAAAGAACTGCATCTTGAGAAAAGCTTGGTCTCTGGACAAAACGAATTGCTCCCTAAGGGATAGATCTGGTCTTTTAATCTGGTTATCGATATATTTTGAAATAGCTTGAAGCTTATCCATGAACAAGGGCTTTGCCTGCTTGGCAACTACGTGCGAGAAACCTTGCTCTCGTTTGACACACTTCAAATACGATTTCACAGGAGGTGAATCAGCCGGATTCCCAACCCCGGAGAAAATATCCCACGTGCTGCCCCTGTCGGTTTCTTCAGAAATAATGGATTTCAGGGACCGGACTAATCCTTCTAACGTACCGAAGGCAAGACGGGTAGGACACCCACAGTGGAATTTACCATGATGCACGAGGAATATACAGGAAGCATTATGGATCTGTGTCCTACCGGCCTTGTCTTTCCATACTAAAAATCGTGTTAGATCTTTTGGAGAAACCCGTTCCAGGGTTGGCCTCTTAGGCAGTTGTGCCAAAAATTGCAACAGCTCGTTTTTTAGGGATTGCCTTTTCTTCATAAGGGGGGTTGCGGAAGCCGCCTTATCCAACTCCTGGAGCCGCTTGTCAATTGCCCCCATGTCAACGCTGATTTTCTGAAATAATCAAGATTAAAGCGTCATCCACAGAGTATATTCGAAGGATATCGCACATTATGATGTGCAGCTAATTCGAAAAGCCATTAATGGCCATCTCAAACCGACGTTATCTCTGATGAACCCCTGCTTGGAGGGATAATATACTACGCCCTTTTCTCCTTTAACCCCAAGGCAAACCTGTGAAATTATCCTGGGCTTTAATAGTGGCCACCATATTGGCGCGGGTGACGTCATGGGTAGCACAAGCGTGCAAACTGGGATTTCCTGCTGGATCAAAAACTGAATAAGGGGTAGAATGACAGCGATAGGTGGGAAAACGTAAGGATTTAGCTCCTTAGCTATTTCCTGGGCGAAAACATTTTGACCCGCTGACAGAGGTGAAGGGTGCAGGGTAAAATGTCTCAAAACATCGCCCTGTATTGAACGCATTGCATTTGAGTCACATGCCATGAGGTCTACTCCGTGCGGGCCATAGAGTAACTCCAATTGGAACCATTTTTCACTTGCCAACATAGTGTCCTGAGCTGAAATCGCCCTAGAAGGAGCATCTGCTGGGTTTTCTGCCGAAGAAATGTACTGCAAACGTAAATCAATATTTAATTGCTGAGTAAGATGAAACAATTTTTGTGAGCATTTCATTTAAGGCGTTGTCCTTGCAACCCTTGTTATTCCACGACGAAACTAGGCTTGTGTTATCGACTTTAACGTCTACCCGGTGGTCTTTTATATTTGTACCCAATGCTAAGAGGGAAGAATAGAGGGCGTCGGCCTCTTTGACATGAATCGGCCTTATATCATCTGCAGCCCAATAATCACCTTAAGTATGACCAACCTGTGGCCCTGATAGAGTGACCGCGCCATAGCGATATCCCGAAGCATCAGTAGCCAGAGCGTAATGTAAATGTTTTTCTGGTCTCCAAGAAAAATGCCCATGCCAATCATCCAAAAATGCCCAGAATTGTATCTCGTCCCGTAGGGGGCCAGAGATTGGGATGGTTTTACTGTTTTTCGAAGCTTTGGCTATTGCGCTAAACAACTCTCTCGTAAATAGTTTTGCGGCCGGAAAAACCAACATCATAGAAATGCATTTACCCGCGAATCTTTGTAGCGTTTTAAGGCTGACGAAGGGCTGACGAAGAATTTCCTCGCGCAAAACCTTAAACTTCTGTTTCTTATCAGATGGCAGAAGAAACGCCTGCCTGCTAGAATCTACTAGAAACCCTAAGGACTTGAGCGCCATCATAGGTTGCAAAACACATTTTGGCAAGGAGAACGTGTAACCTAGTTCTGTAAGGATATATAATACCAAAAAGACCCAAAGCAAAGGAATGCTTGACGCGTCAATATTCTTAGGGACCACGTAGAATCTGTCGTCAATATACTGGATGGTTGGGATCCCCAAATGTCTTAAGAAGGTTGTAGCTGCATAGCCTACAGTTTGATAAACATAAGCCGATGATTTCCATCCGAACGGAAGCGTCGTACAAACTAGGTACCAACCTGCCCATTCCATGCCAAAATACGTTTGCGAAGTTTGCGATAATTTAATATGGTCATACCCCGATTTCTCATCAGTGGCAAACATGAGAGCATCTTTGTGTACCAATCGCGGTACTTCTTTCAATGTATCTAATGTGAAGGGAGAATCCTTAATCCACAGGTTAAGGAATCTCTGGTCATTGCATAATCTCGGCTTTGAAGGTTCAACTACCAAGGGCATGACTACTTTAGGGGGCGGACACTCCCCAACTTTACCCCAAACTCTGACTGAACCTGCTTTGATTCTATCATTCAAGGTTTCGGAAATAAAAGCAGCTTGTTTCTGACAATGGACAGAGTTAGGAAAAAAAACTAACTGGGGGTTCGTTTGAATTGTATTTCTGACCCTTGAATTCACCCTTAAATGGCCTAAAGAAAGAATGCACATCAACCCCTTTTTCCAACCAAGTGTGAACCATCTCGCTCTCTGGGAAATCGTTCATTATGGAACCTCAAAGTTCAATATTTTGATGCAATTGTCCAGCGACAAAGTGTTCAGGGTCCCTTAAAGGCAAAGTGTCCAAAGGCACCGGAGTTTTTTGTAGAAGTAATACATCATTTACAACCTGATTGAGTTTGAATTGTTGAGCTGTGAAGTCAGGAGAAGTTTCCCCAATGGTAGTCCAAGACGCCTGTAACCTCTTGACCTTTTCGGCAGCAATTGGATTAAATTTCACCGCATATTCCCATTCTGGAATCTCTGGCTTAAAGTGCCCCAGTGAGATAGTAGGGGGGGGATTCCTGCAAGAACCAAAATAAAATGTAGAAACATCTCATTACAGGCGTATCAGACTATCAAAGGGAGAACTTCTCCTAACTCACAGCTCGCGCGAACTAGGTCCGCAAGGGGTAAGATCCCTTGAGCTGAGAGAGAGGAAGATGTTCAAAATCAAAATTGCTTTACTTATTAACGGTTTTCTAAACAATACACTTATACCACTTAGCGTACCGGACTATTTTACCTTAGACCTATTTCTTGTTGTCAAATTGGGCCTTTGCCAACTTCATCTTTTCACATTCTTTGTACCAATGCCCAACCTCACCGCAAAAATTACATGGGCCCGGGTTATTTCTAGCATAACCATAACCGCCATAACCCCTGCCGCGACCTCTACCTCTGCCGTACCCATAACCCCCGCCATATCCCTGACCGTAAGCGGCACCATAGCCACCAAAGCCAAACTGATGCTGGGGAGGTGGGGGAGGCTGCGCGTAAACATGCTGAAGGGGGGAAGAGGATACGGCAGAAGAGGTAACCGGTGGAGACTGTGACCTGGAACGAAGCGGCTTTTTTTACCAACTTTTTGGCCTTTTTGCACTTGGCTAAAGCTTTCATTATTACGTCAGACTGGCCTCCACCCAATGCGGAAAGACAAAAAGTGGGGATATCAACAGTATCTTTGAAACGTTCAGCTTGTTTGCCGAGCTCGTAAAAGAGGTGCAAATCTTTGTGATCTTGGTCCTTGGCGCACGCCACTAGTTCGTCTAAAGTGGCTAGGATGAGGGTAACGTTGGGCTTTACTTGTAAGGATAAATTCCTCACCTTCCTCAGGACTGCCTCCACCGGTTCTGCCTTTCGGTTCTTTTCTCTCTTTTCTAGTTCTAGAATTCGTTCCCGTAAACGCGGCGCGGTTTCCTCATCCTGTTCTTGACGGTCGAGGCGAGGGGCTTTGGCTACTGGTGCTTCGTCTTCATGCAATTGTTGTCCAACGGGCTGTCCATACTCGTTCGCAACCACAATGGCCGAATGTAGCAGCAGGCGGAAGTTGCCTACCGAATCTTCTCGACCTGACATTCTGAAAAAATCTACCGCATCTCCACCCGTGAGTTCCTGAAAGGCTACTGCTATGTCGGGGACGTCCAATTGTTCGGTAGGGCGGTTGAGGCGTATACGAGCAAGTGGGTCCGGGAGGTCGTCGTCCTTGAAACGGGCGAGAAGCTTCAAAATGGGCAGCAAATCTCTGCCCACTAATGAGTGCCTTTTCCGCAATAATATGTTATTGGAAGCCATGACAGAAAACTTCTAGGAGCGAAGCAATCTAGCCACGGCCTAGAAGGGAGTGAAACAAGATTGCCACCAGACCTGAATTTAAACTCACGCCCAGAGATTATGAATGGGATTATAAAACCAGTTGAAAGGTGTAAAAGCCAGTTAACAAAGGATCTCCGGCGTGCACAAAAGGGCGTGTCACGTAACACGAATCACGCGGCGAGCTTGACGGGAAAGCGCATGTGCGCACCCAACCCTCGATATGTTACATAATGTAAAACCTAATGTTTTGCTGCCCTAGCAGACCTATTTCCATAATGCATTTACCTATGCATTTCCTATACCTCTGTATACATGACCAAACCGAAATGGCCGCCATACCAAATAACCAAACTGCCAAGTAACCTAAAACTTGGAACCTTCACTATAGCTTTATAATAGCCCTTACCGAACTCTAAATTTGGCAAAAGGACGAGCACAAACTTAGAAACGGGATAGCTGTATAGAAAATCTAAAATAGCGAGAAATAGGCAAAAAACGGAGATAATTACCTGAGAGCGCACAAAAAAGCCGACCGTAAGGTGAACATGCGAGACGAAATACAGTTCGCTCAATCACCGCCAGGATACACTTTGGATCTTGAACCGATACTAAAATGTCACACTGTATTACGTGCTGGTTATGTATACAATACAATTCTGCACACATGTTGCGTGTATTTTCAGGACACGTACTTACTTTATTGGACAAAACACCAGACAAACGAACTCGTACAGGCTCAATTTCATACCTTACAGCAAGACAATACTGAATTGTAATTAAATCACAAAGATTCTAAAACTTCGTATGGCCAATCGTTAAGCCTGTGCACCAGTCGAAAATGACCCCTGGAAAACGTGACGAATTAAGGTATATGGTTATGTAGAGACCATGCCCGTGAAAGCCTCCTAGATCAACAGCGCATGAAATAACCTTTTGCCTCCCGGACACTCTGTCCTTGGATTAAGGGTTGACCGTAGCCACCGCCATTTTGGCTATAACTTGAAATCCTAAAGCAAGACCGCCTTCAAAATAAGGTAAACGCCAATCTCAATGGTGGGAGTCTGTTCCCAAGTAAACAAAGAACTGACTCCCACCGTCGAAATTGGTATTTGCCTTGTTTTGAAATAGTTTTAGTTGCTTTAGGATTTCAAGTTCTAGTCAAAATGGTGGTACATAATGGTCAACCCTTCAGACCAATTAATATGAAGCAAATGATGACGGTTTCCTCAATACGAACACTATCTCCCTAATCCTTACTACAAAGCATTGGAAATGATATGATTATTATAGATGAAAGCCTTGTCAAAACACGTTTGGAACATCCTGAACGAAAAACACATTGCCCTGATCTGGTCAGGTCACTGGTCACCTGCATGAGGGGTCACCAGGATATCGGCCCAGCTGCACATTTTTGTTCGGTTTATAACGGCGGCCATATTCTTCTGAAATTTAAAAAGTGCGATATCTCTCTTATAAGTGACTCGTTTTCGATAAAAAAATTATGGTAGGTTCTCCTAGCTAGCAAGGATACATCACATATCCTAGGGGTTTTTCATTTGACGTAATTTTCAGGGTCACAGAGATCAAATGGCGTAAATTGAAGCACGTTTCATAACCGCGAAAGCTTTTTGAATTTGAAAATTGGTACTCATGACTCGCTACCTCATATAACCTCTGACACCAAATTTTGGTCCGATCTGATTATCGACTTGGCCACCAGGGGCCAAAACTAAAATAGGGAAAAAGTGCAATATCTCGCTTATTAGTGACTTGTTTTCGATGTTAGGTATGGTATGGTAGGTACCCTGAGCAAGGGTACATTACAAATCATACGGGTTTTTGATTTTACCTACTATTGAAGGTCATAGTGGTCAATTTCCGTAAATTGGCCATTTAAGTGTAACTATGGCAAGTTTCTTAATCACTCAAGCTATGAACTTGAAACTTGGTACACATGATTCCCTATGTCAGATAACCTGTGAGGACGAAATTCTGATTCTTGACTTGGCAACCAGGGGGCCAAAACAGAAAAGGTAAGTGCAATATCTTGCTCATTAGTGACCTGTTTTCGATAATGTCTTTATGATAGGTACTCCAAACAAGGATCGCATGTCGTATGAGTTTTTGATTCGACCTACTTTTCAAGGTCAAAGAGGTAAAATGACTAAGATTGGTCGTTTGAGTGTAACAATGGCACGTTTCTTAACCGCTAAAGCTAACAACTTTCACTTGGTACACATGATCCCCTATGTCAGATCACCTCTGACACCGCTGACACCACTGCCAGGGAGCCATGCAGGGAGCCAACACTGAGAGGTAAAAAGTGCAATATGTCATTTATTAGTGACTTCTTTTCAATAATATTTTTGTTGTAGGTACTCCAAGCACGAATCCAACACATTTCATACCGATTTTGATTAGACCTATATACTGTACAATGTAGCATGTTTCTTAATTAACCAGGGTGAATTCTTAACCACCAAAATATCTATACGGTGAGCACAATGGCCCCTGGCCTTTTCATTTCAGTCAACGAAACGAGACTTTTTGAAGAGAATTCGACTGGCATGATAAAAACAATAAAATTTAGAGTTTATTCAGGGTCAGCTCGCGCAATCAGCGACGACGCTGGCACAAGAATAGTCGTTTGACGCTGTTCCTGTAGCTCTTGCCGCCTCCGAGAACGTACAGGAAGAAATTTATGCCATGGTTGGTCTGGTTAAGAACGATCAAGCACCATGATTCCAAAGTCATCTGCAGGTCTCCTTGTAGTGTTTCCGTGCGCGCATAAAAGCTTGGAATCTCCCATAACAATTCATGAATGGTAAAGGGTAGAGTACATATGACAAACGCAACTGATACTAGAATCAACATCCTGTACAAACGTTTATTATCTGACTCTTTACTCGTATTATACGACAATTGTCGCCTCTCTGAAGCGGATCGCCTCAGCTTCATCAGTATAACTATATTGGCGGTGCAAATGACAAAAAACGGTACCACTGATCCTAAAATGATGTAGAGAGCCATAAACAGTTGAACAACTGCCCCTTGTTTTGTTGTCTGATACCATGGAGTAACTAATTGTGCGTAGCGAAGCATACCTAAAACAGTGATGATTACGATTATTTTCTTCGTCCGTCTGGGCGAGCACATGGTTTTAGCCTTCAACGGTTTTACAACTGCGATTGTTCGGTCTATTGACATAGCCACAAGACAATATCTAGACGCTTCTCCGGAGCCATAGAGAAACAGATTCAACGTACTGAAGAACAAGAATGATATTTACAATATTTCTTTTTAAGTCGTGGGTGGCAATCTAGATTTTAAAAAGTCCCATGTCGGTAGAAAAAACATGTACAGCATTATACTCGAATGTACATGTTAATCTTGCCAACTTAGGACGAAAGGAACTCAACATGAAGAAGAAGACTCGCAAGAAAATCTACAAAAAAATTTGTGATGACGGTATCCGATCATGCAAAGACAAAACATTTTTTCGCACGCGATATCGCTCATGCATCAATAATTTTAGTTGTCGTATTCGCAGTTGATCTGGCAAATGTTTAGGTCGATGATGATTACATAATAAGCTGTTACCCCTGCTGCCAGCCTAAACAACTGCAAAAGTAATCACTACGATTACTTCAGCATGAACAAAATCGCGTACGAATGTGATAATTTTGTCTTTAATTTGAGACCATGCATGGTTATACTTTTCGCCAAAGTGTGAGAAGTTGTTCGTACTAAATTATCGACAACTTTTAAATGCCTCTTCGGGAACCATTTTATTGAAAAGATTGATGCCGAGTGTCACTGCAACAAAGGGTAGCACGTGTCGGCATTACTGTCCGGTGCTGCAGGCTACTGAAGAAGACGCGTTTCGCAATTCTTGTAACATATAATATTTGACAGAGCACCATTGTTGTCGTGGGAAAGAGCAACATCAATGACATTATCGCTCAGTTGACCGCGCATCAATGAGCTCTCTGGCATACGTCGTCTTAACCGTTTGTTGCTGCTATGATCTCTAACGAATTCATTCTGCTAAAACTACATCTATGACATTATCACTCTGTTGACCGCGCGACAATGAGCTCTCCGGCATACGTATAAACCTCCCTTTAGCTCCCCACGAAACTGCTTTGATGAGAGTCGATAAATCCAAACTGGCAAGGGCAATACGTAATCATGGCAGAATATGTGCAAAGTTGTTAAAGCGAACTGGAACCGCCAAGCCAGTTCGTATGACCTCGTTTTCATTTCCCGCGTATCGGGTGATCAGAACGAGGCATGAATGAAACATGGCGCCTAGCTGTCAATCATTCAGTGACGTCACTACTATGGAATTTACTACGAAAATTCATGAATGAAAGATCGCATGACTCACGTGATTCTAACATGATTCTCAATAATAACAAATTGAACTGCGCATGCTCGGGCACTGGGGGCGGAGCTACAAATCTGAACTCGAATAGGAAGTTGGAAGTTTGACTTTCTCGGGCGGTGAAAGTCGAAAAGTTGAATAAATCGCTCGGCGGTTCCAGTTCGCTTTAATACTTACTCAATGCATTGGTATATGTTGGGGTTAGGCCTTACCCCGCACCACGTATCAGGTATAAAATAGTTATGAACAAACAGTATCAGATACAGCATCATTGACAATAACTCCAATGTATCCAAGATACTCATACCACTCATATAGATACATGTTGATATGTGGCGGTATTCCTTCTGCGTTGTAATCAATAATGACGTCACATTGCCAAATACCCCGACAGCAATTATACCAAAAATCGACCATTTCATGACGATATCTACTGCCAGTTGCAGCTCCCAAAACTGTGTTTCATGGTTGGATGGCTTTGTCACTTCAGCTTGGCTTGAATTAGCTGGCATGTCAACGTCGAAATCCATTCTCTACCACTCTGAAATATTCCTTTTCTGACGGTGGCCCTAGAACATGTAGAAACATTTGTCGGTTGCAAACAATCAAACTCTCCTGAAGCGAGTTTTCGCAAAGCCCCCGTAGCGCCAAACGCGAATGCCGTTCGAATTGTTGTTCGAACTCCAGATTACGATGTAGAACAATGGGAGAGGCGCTTTCGTCGGCGTTTGGGGCTTTCCATGAGAGTTTTTGCAAAGCACCCGAAACACCGACGCGACCGCCTATTCCATTGTTCGAAATCCTGATTAATGTATACGACGTCGAATAACGTTCGCGTTGGCGTTTCGGGGATTTGCGGAAACTCACAATTCGAAGTAATTCTCCGGATAAGAATGGTATATCGGCTCTGCACTCGCGAGGAATGCTCAGATAACCAAAACTCTGCTGTATGAAGAAGACCATAGTTGAGTTATTTTATCCAACCCAATCATGGTGGGTAAAGGTATTGGTTGACATTTGTAACACAATAGAAACAAGGCGCTCCCATCACCATGATTACAGTGTAATGAGGTACAATCGGATAAAAACAATAAATGCGTACACCCCTTATAACGAACCCATCTTTGGTCTGCTTCTTTTGTGTCGTCATTTCCTGTCCCGGTAGCACGTATTTTTCTTTGGCAAACCGATACCTTTACCAGCGTGCAATGACCCATCTTTATCCGAGCAATCTGCTTATTTTTGCAGAGGGTCAACAGTGTATCATTTGCGAGTAATGTATATGTATCTGAACTATTTCTGTAAAACCAAAACGGTGTTGCCGAGCATCGATGATATCGAGTAGAAGCTGAGAAGGCCGACATTAAAATTTCTGGTTAGCAAAATCAATGACGCGTCGTGTAATATATGTTTGCTAGCCGTGTACCGTACACTTTTCCGTGGCTAGACGTCATCCATGTGTTCACTATCACTTGTACTTGTGTATGAAGCAGAAGGAACGACCCCGTTACATTTGAATATTTGTGAAATACACCTATAAACATGCAAATAGAATTTGCTGTGAACTCAAAATGAGACTGTGTGATCATCTGATTTCTGATCATGATCAAATGCGCAGTCTGTTGTTGTGTTATACGAACTTTGCAAAAAGTGAATACCAATGTTACATATAGCCCCGGACTTAGATTGCTTTGTATCGCACGGGCTTGAGGGAAAACGCTTGCGTGTACAATTGTGTATAATTACAACGGCAAGGGATCATCTTACAGCAGATCAGAGTTCTTAATATCCATAGTCACACGACATATACGCGACTGTATACGGCACAAACTACAGTTCCGGTTTAGCAGAAAAGTTGATAAGTAGGACATAATCAAGGAATCTAGTAAATCCGCTCGTCATCATCTCATACTGTTCCTACCCTGTCTTCTACGGGTGTATATTCTAGATCATCCAGGCCTACCATAATGAAGACTGACTCAACATGAGCTGAAAAATAGGACTGTTATGCAGATTTTAAGTACCTTTCCTTGAAATACAATATGATCTTATTGCGACAAAATACAAAATTTCATGGTACGCAGTTTATTTACCATCTCAAAAACGTGTACACACAATTTCGTCACCCAAACTTGTTGATATCGACTGCTATTTGCTCGTAAATATTGTTTGTTCATTTTTTTACGCAGCAATATATGAATGCTATGCTTAAAGTTCGATCTAGTCATGCAGTTTTCCCCAATGCAAGCACATTCCAAGCTACCAATTGAAGTGTAACATAATGAATCATAATTACCTAAACTCTGTTCGCCGATTTTAGGCGGAGTCAGCGCGCAAGGAACTTTTGTTGATGCCTAACCGCAGCCCTGAAATATGACACCTTTTATAGGCCTTGGTTTTCAATGGTCCGCTGATGATTTGCGCATAATATTTCGAAACGCACTCTAGTGGGCTCGCGTTGTAAAAAGTAAACAAAGCCACGTAAATGATGAAGTTTCAAAATGTCAAGCATTTTTTCTCCCCAACTGGAGCTTTTTGGGGGTTTCAGGTAAATTTCCGCGAAATTTCCGAAGTAGAGAAATTTTGTGGAGTAAAAGCTATATTTTGTTAATTATGTGCATAATTAGATTTTTTAATAATATAATCAGAGGTTAAACGGACATGCGGTCGGAATAGTTACGTCCTTTCCAACAGAGTATGTTTCGATGTGACATGGCATGTTGACATAAAAATTGATCAAGGTGATTTTTGTACCTTCCCAAAAAGTAATTTTTCTGGGTAATCTAGAAATACGATCCAGTTATTAAGGAGGAAAAGTTCACTTAGATGCTTCATACGTAACGTACCGTACCATAATATTTTTTGAATCATTGTTTTCAATGAATTATCACGAGTCGAAGTTGGACAGTTTTGCGCCCGAGACAAGACCACCATTGATTTTTTAAGCCTTTTAGCAGTTAAATTATCAATGTTTGACCGCTACGCATCAAATACTGCGTGGGGTTGTGAATCTGAAATTTTGATATGATATTCCGGACAGTCGGGCAAGTAAATGGTGAAAAATAAACTGGTAGTTGACCTCGGACATTTTTTGATAATCGACAAATTAGACAGACTTTGATATTTCCACTCTTTTCAGCCAACTGGCAGAAAAATCTCAAAACACGCCCCCTATTACCAAATTAGCAAAATTCGAAATTAATTTCTTCATCAAATAATTTCTTTATATCTGTAGACTTGCCACAACAAATATGTTTTCAATACCTCTCCAAATATGTACTTGGGAGTTAAAAACATGCACTCGTCTAATTGATAGGCCTCGACCCTCCAACCTATGAATATTCATTAGTGGTCTTGTCTCGCCCCGCATGGGTATACTGTACGCGGCCATTTTAGTTGTATTGCCATGTACTTCGTTCATGTTGTCAGTAAATAAAGTGCTCCTGGTGCAGAATATATCATACTTTATTGATGCATTTATTTTCATATCAATACTTTCGTAAACACCTACTCTAATATCTAGAATTTTTACCATTAATCGCAGATTGTTATCTTTTAAATACCCCAGAATAAACTTATTAAAATCTTCAAATATCCGAGTGATTTACAAAAGGTACAGTAATAAGTACCGGTATTTGTAGGACGCATTAAAAATAATAATAATAATAGGGATTTATTGTAATTTTAAAATGTGCCACTAATAAATTTTGGATTAAAATCCCCGGGACCAAGACCAAACAACATCGACAGTTCGATTCAACAATATCATCCCACTCTGTTTGATTGCTTTGTTAGCAGATTTCGCTTGTAATGTGGTCTCTTAGATACATACGTGTTTAATCATGTGGTCCTAAATTGTTTTATTGTTTTATTGCTGTATTTTAGTACTTTGAGCACATTGTTTCTTAGATTCCAAGGTGCCTTTGAGCAATTTGTTGATAAAGGCACCTAAAAATATGTTTTAATAATAATGATAATAATAAAGGGCTCTCGTTAATGTGACGTCATTACCATGTCTGAGTGCTTAGGTTTTATAAGGTCTGTCTCATTACAGAACGTAAGGGACGGACGGGAACCAAAATCAACGTCCATGGACGCGTAGTAGGATTAATCTAATAGGCCTTCACATGTCACGTGGAGTACGTTTGCGTTCCAAGTTCTGAATGGAGGCCGGCCATATAACAATGATCTTTGCACTGAATAATTGCATTCAATGGCAATAGACCCCCCATATGGGAAGGTTCATGTAATTTTCCTTTATTATGCGTCTAGCCTTATCCCTGTGGTGACATGATTAGACACGCATTGAAAATGGTCAATAAAATATCATTCCTTTGTCCGAAATTGAATTGATTATTGATAACATTTTATTGCCATGGTTTGTGTTGGCCAGCAGTCGCTTGGCCTCACGCTACTTTCACCATGGAGAGAATTAGGATGTTTTTGTTCGCTGCTCCGCCGCCCATACCACCGCCACCAGTTTTGCTTACACCAGCATTTCATAATTTAGAAGTGCGTCCGCCTCCGTTGCCTCCAAGACTTGATGAAGTTCTCACCAATCAACCAAATGGTCCATACGGTGGTAACGACGTCTTTACCAGGATTAGAAACCACCAGATGGACTTTTGGTATCAGGTGAGACAGTGGCCTCTTTCCAGCACCTCGTGGAGGACATTACGCCCCTTCTGGAAAACAGGCCAGGACGGTACCGAGATCATTTGCTGTCGGTGGAGAACCGTTTACTACTTTTTTTCTATTGGATCAAGAAATATCCGGACATTGTTGCGATGAGTGCAATGTTTGATATCAGCAAGCAATCTGTTTGAAGGGAACTTTATTTTATGACAGATGTTTTGTGGACTTATTTTCAAGACGGTATAACATGGCCGACCGATGAAGAGTGGGAACAACTGCGGGGCAACTGGGATACTATTCCAGATGCTGTTGGGGCGATAGATGGAACGGTACACGCAATCGAGATCCCAAAGACTGAGGATCCCCACCTTATCATAGTCATAACTTGTTACTGTTACTCAGCCACAGTCCAACAATGAACCGCTTTCTTTTCCATAGTAAATACCTATATAAAAAAAGACACTCAATTTGGTTTATACGAGCCAACCAGGCTTTTGTCAATAATTGACCGCTTGTCTATAACAAGGCCTATTCGGTAACATCGGTAACATCGATTTCCCTTCCTTGACAGTTAACCAACGCACGTTGTCAACAAGCTATTGTATGTATAGGTGGGCGTTCCTAATGTGCTTTGGTGACCACCAATCAGAAGAAGGACCTTACATATGTATTCATCACAGCAGCGCAGCCCTGGTCGTAATGCTCGTGTAACCAATAGCATCAAAGTTAACAAGCATGGTACGTTGAATTAGGTACTTCTTCGGTTCCCGTCTGTCCCTAACGTTCTATAATGAGACAGACCTATAGATGAGTTATACGCGCAAATATTTTAACGTAGAAAATATGCCATATTTTCTGAATCATTATTACTACATTTGTGATGAATGTTACAAAGTATATTAGACTATCCAGCCTAGAATGATATCCAAACAGTTTGTAAAATTTCGCACTGACTGGAACAATTTTTTATATAGTAAATACCGCCATTAGTGGATATTTGGGGATGATGGCGTCATTAGAGTGGTAACTAATCAAACGTTAGCAATAATTTGGGATATAAACGGTTAGTAATTCATCAATTGTGTCTCATTGAGCAAATGACATCAAAAAATGTGTCGAAGTGAACACTGTGTCATTTATTGATATTGCATGACTGGTCGCGACTCTCATTTCGGTTGAAAACGATAATTTTGATACAGTCATTTTTGACACGTCTTACAAGATTCATGGTCGTGTAAAACATTCATTAGCCAACGTGTTGAAATTAACACAAAATATATTATTTATATAAGACACTTTCTGTGCGTCCATGTCTCGGGTATGCAACTTTAAAAGATGAAAAAGATTACACGTAAAAAACAAGCGATAATTTCGCTACCTCTTAAGCGAATCCTCTACGGCGCTGATACGAAAAAAATTATGCGATATTGTTGTTAATCAAAGATAAAAAAAGAATGTTAATGACACTGCGATTGTAATTATAGCCATCATTTTCATAACTTAGGCAAAATATACCGCAGAGTTGTCTAAAGTACAGCGAACCCGTATTGATTCATTGAATAGCCATGTTCAAGACTAGACTACAAGCTTGTACATCGTTGCGCAACACGACTTCTGTTATTATGATTGCTGCGTCCTCGTATAAGGCTGAAGTTACATAGACCTCACGTTTCATCGACTCACGACTCATTTGTCACTTGTCATTCGTGAGCTGATGAATGGACATTGGAAAACCTATTGACCTGTTCTCATTGCAGTGAATTTTGTAATTTTTGCCCGCATTCGTCGCCTCACGTCATTTCATGTCATTTCACGTGTGAGGCGATGAATGGACATGTTCATTCTTTGTGAAATGAGCTGGCAAAGAAAGTGGACGTCCATGTGCATTTGAAGTGATATCGCCTTCGAAACTGTGAGTAAAGCTACTTTTCGGCATTTTCATTAGTTTACACGTTAATACAATAGCTAATTTCGATTGGAAATGAGAAACAAAAAATGCAAAAATGCAGCACTTTTATGTACCACATTGTTCACGTCCGTCGCCTCCGCTTTCGTTTTCTATTCTCCATCAGGAGCAACATGGCTGCCATCTCTTCTTCTTCTGAGTCCATGTGCGTCGCCGAGAAAATCCAAGTGACAAATGAACGAGCGAAAAATGATCTGTATGTAAACCGCCGCGGTCACTCGTGACAAATGAGGAGTGACACGTGAAAATGAGCCGTGAGTCGATGAAAAATGTGGCGTGAGTAGCTCATTCCTATGTAACATCAGCCTAAACGTGGTAATGTTCCAAGGTTCAGACAGCCAAATGAAAAGTTGTCAACTTTCACCTTCGGCCACGAATGTCAGTAACACATGTAACACATAACAGGCTGACCACGAGCACATGCAACGAACAAACAAAGTGCCCAGATGAATGCACCAGTTACATTCGGACCTGAACATGGCTATTCAATGAATCAAGTCGAACAATGGAACAGCTTTGGCGTTACGGGGAATTTGTGAAAACTCAAGTCAAGGAGGATACCGAAACTGCCTAAAGGCTAAGTTCATTAGGCGAGTGAAGAGGTTAGAAACACATTTGTCATAACTTTTTTTCTCGGAAAATGAAATGGCGTCATTTTGGGTATTAAGTTATCGGTAACGTGTTAAAGAGCTAGGCCATTGTGAGTCGTCCACCACTCTACAGTTGCCATTATCGAATTGGTACCAAAAATGAAAACATCTCAATCTGATAATAAAAACAAAATTACAAGGGCTATTTTAGGAAGCGTTTTGTCATCTCTATTACATTTATGTAGGTCGTTTCTAAGGAAAATCCCGAATCCCGGCATATTTTGCAAATACATGTACTGTTTCCCGACGGCACCTCCATCCCGATTTTCTCGACGAAATGTTCTCTATTCCAAATTATAGTCATTTTCAGGGAATCCCCCGTGGACCCCAAAAAAAAGACCATCCGCTCTATATCGTGTGGCCCACGGTAGACACACAGCCACCACTGATGAATATCCTAGGGCTGGAGCCGAAGCAACATACTCCAACACAGCCAGCAAACCCATCTGGATCGATAAATTGGTATCAATGTTCATGATGGGTATTGAACGCTGGTTTATTGGCAGGAGATGGAATTTTTATGGTTCATGATGTAAAACGGTTCACATCCAGTCAATGGATGAGATGAGTTGGAAACCGAAAATACTTTGCGTGATGACCAAGAAAATGTCAGATTCTTGCCTCCATAGAGGGAAGAATCTGATATGATGAAGAGGAAGGAAGGGTTTAGGGGGCTTTAAGCGGGCATTATGGGGGGGGGGGGGGGTATACTGTTTCCAGGCATTATGAGGTACATGGCCAATTATAGGATATACAACGCCTACTGTTTAATCTGTTGAGATAGGTGGGGAATGATGAACCGAACTTTACCATGTGATCACATCAAAAACATCACGATAAGCATGAAAATGTATCATAATTTAGCTTGATCTCTTAGAACATCTGCCACAGAAAGAATGTTTTAGATAATATATGTCCGAAGTGCTGGTATTTGATAATATCACGAAGGACCGAATTTTGGAGATTTCCTATCGTGAAAATCAACATAATTCAACTTCAACCTGGTCTCTTCGATGGCGGATAAAAGCAGGTCGGCTGGACCAAAGTTTTTGTTACAAAAGTGGTGAAATATCACAAAAGCACTCTGCTCAAATGAGCTCAATACATTCATGAAAATTGATATTGGTTTTAATATCTTAAAAGCATTATTTTCTTTAAGTTAGTGTTGTGTATTGAATGTTTTTGGGTCACCCTGTGCAGGACCCCCGAGACCCGCCTTTTTAGGTGACCCCAGAGAATTGGGTTCTCGGAAGGATGATGACGAGACAACCACACTGCCTGTCTGTGTAACTTCGTGTAAGCGAAATAAGCGATCTAAAAAGAGAGTAATGCTCGTTCCATTTCAAGGCTCAGGAGGCAACACGACATTAGTAATACACAAACAACTGTTCATCATTATCTCAAGCATAAATACAGTTTTCGTGTTTTCCGTGATATTTTTTACATTTTGATATCACAAGTATGTATTTTCAATTTTCACCAGACAAAAATAAGATTGCCAGTACGTACGTGTGTTTATTACATGAAGTATGTGACTTTTCTATAAAATTTCACCTTTGATTCTTGCCATACGCATTGAGCTGTAGGGATTGAACAGGTGACCAAATAATTCCTAGGGCGACACTTACAACAGTCTTGGAACTATAGCTCCACTTTTGTAACGAAAAGAGGCTCACTGTGCAAATGACTTTTAAAAGAAAAATTCGAAAAACCTCCCAGGAATCAGCATGAAGGATCACTCTAAAATCGTGTGAACAGTAATTGCCTACATCTTCTAAACAATCATGACCCTGGCCCTTGCTACAGCCCCTAGCAATATCTGAAATTGTGAATGACAAAGCCAGGACAAGTGAGCACATGGTGCATGGACCATTTCATTCATCCTTCTAATGCAGAATTTTTGCGTTTGGATTATAAAATACACTAACGCAAATGTACGGTGGCCCATATAGGACATGCGTTTATTTTCAATATAATAGAAAATTTTCTTTTTACAATGCGTTTTTTTTCTCTCGAATTACAACCGCCGTTGGATTTATTTCTCACCGCCGAAAAAATAATTTCCACCGCCGGGTAAAAAATAATAATTCCCACCACCGCCAAAGAAAATAATATCCACCGCGGTGGAAATTAATATCCACCGCGGTGGAAATAATATCCACCCGGTATATTTTATATTGAAAATAAACGCATGTCCTCTATGGGCCACCGCACAAATGACTGTAATTTAGGATTGTTTCAGTTGGGCGTCTGTAAAGCAAGAAATAAGAAATCACGAAATATAATAGAAATGAAATAGAAACGAAATAGAAATGGGTGTTTATAGAACGTGGAATTAGCATAGAAGGCATTTGGGCCTTGAGTCGTCCTTGTTCGTCCCTTTGTCCGCTCTTGAGAAAATATGAATGATGAACTACAATATCTTCACTTCCAGGCCCTTGGTCTGCTCTTGATGAAATTAACCCTTTCTCATCTAGGGTTGTAATAGTGCATGTGGGGATCGCCAACAGTGTCAGATCGGTCAAGGTCTGCGATATGACCCACGGCATGAATGAGAAATGTGCACTTATAGCCAATATATTGCAGCAACGCTCACTACCCTTCTCGACTGATTGTTTACTGTGTCAGTATGCCTAACATCCAACCGTAGAGGTGTCATAAATCGATCATGAAACAAAGTACCGAATCAATGTTGAGGCGCACACCGGCCTCACGCACATGGCCTTTCATCTTTTAGTCGGAAATTAGCGTGACCTAGTAATTTGCAGGAAGGAGCAATTCCACGCCAACCGTCTTTTGAAATGAGGAGGCTGCAGACCAGAATTCGCTGACCCGCTCAAGTTCTGGTTTTCATGCAACCCAATATATGCAGGCCAGAAAAACGCCACAGGGCTCTATTTCTATTTCTTTTCTGTTTCATTTCTGTTTCATTTCTTGATTTCTTATTTCTTGCTTTACAGACACCCGTTTCAAATGCCTGATATGTAAAGATTCAGTTTTTGAATGTTTTCACTCCATTAATTGGACTCGAAAGCTGGAAACCGATCGAACGCGACCAGACTAAAATAATATGTAACCGTGGTGCGTTATGTGATGCGGAATCTTTCAAAGGCCAACACTGTTCAATGAATATTTGAAATTTGTAATTGGATTTGAAAATTTCAAATTGTGTAGTTACATGTACGTACTGAATATAAATTTTAAAAAAATGCCTGCCGTTTTTTAGACGGATAAAAAATACTATAGATACTTATAGTTTCAGTAAATTCGTATGCATAATAAATGCACTATGAAATTGTGTATAACTGCATTTGATCTGTTTTTCTGTTTTTCTGGACCAGCAGTAATTACGAACGGCATACCCATTTGACCTTGCTATTGAATTGCTTCAAAATGTACATATACTGATACACTGACGTGTACGTTAAAGGCTGAGAACACGAGACATCACAAAAATCGAATCAAAGGTAATCGGATATTTGCCCATATCCAGGGTCGCTGAAGTCACATGAGCAGTGCTCGCGCGCCTGGCCAATGCTTGTATCCAGCGTACGCTTAGTCAAATAATGCCTTTGCTGGCTTTTTCTCTGAAGACAATCGCCTGTAGCGCTTTCTAGATGAGATTAGCCGACGATTCCTGGTTTGCGCACGACGAAATAGGAAGGCTTTGTTTCTGGTTTGTACCGGCTCCTTTGGCCGTAGTGGCCGAAATAGGTCCGATCAGCTTGGTCACCTTGTCAACAGTCTACTTGATCATCTTACCGATCATCGCTAAGGCAAGATGATCAAATGGCAGACGAATACATTCTATTCAATTAATATGGTATCATATGTACTGTGTTTATTTGTACACTCACGCAGGTACAATCTGTGCAAGGGTGGATTGCCAGTGCATCAGTTTGCTCAGTTTACAAAGTATATACGTACGAGGGGCAACCTTACAAATTACGCGATATAGGGCTCTATTCGTCAATCAAAGGCGACCTGACAAATTTTAACGATATGCATGTAGTGATATATTTTTCATTCAAAGGGTACATCAAATTTGTTAACACGCAGTTGAAAAAAAAAATCAATAAATGTCTTCCCTTTCATAATGTCCAGTCCTTGCTTCTTCCTTTCAGTAATTCCCTCATCTTTAGTTGATAAAAGCCTCGACCGGGCCCGCGAAAACTTCGTATTTGTGAGAGAAGGCCAAAATATTGAATTAAACGACTACAGAAAACACGGATTTACAAGAGACTTACGACTTACTAAACAATATTTAAGATCACCATAATTATACACTCCCTCATTTAACGCAACATTTCCTAAGTCTATATGCATTGTTTTCTTGAAAGACGGTGCCTTCATTTTTCGCGTTAACAAAATGAATCATCGTTCTCCTAGTGTAACTGAAGCCCTAGTATTAAATGTACCGTTTCTTACACCCACCCACCTGACTTAATATGATCTCTACAACAATACGCGATTGTCTTTCCTCTCACCTTCAAGTAAGGTTGCATGTATGAGGCTGATAAACGCATGCCATAGCTACATGTATATGTTCCTCCTGTGCCTGTGCTCAGCGTCCGTTTTAAGTCAACATCGGTCACAAAAGTGGATGAAATTTCTAAGAACATAAAACCCGGTAAAATAGTGTTGAACAAAACTAGAGACCTCATATTATAAAATGCCTTTTTCAGCCAGCCGGGGTCACGCACGGAGAAGAGGTCAAATGACTAATGGCATTATTTAGGGCTAACTAGGCTGTCGGTTGCCCAGACACCTTCTACTCAACAGTAAGAGTTCTCATTACCGAATTGCACATGAAATGGAAAAATTCGAAATTTGACTGAATAACAATGCTTTTCCGATTTCAATCTCACGAGTAGACCCCCGTGCAGCGATCATTTTTGTGCGGATGGGTACAATAGTTCGAACCAAACATACTGAACTTGAAAGTGAGAAGTATTTCCGGATTCTTTTGAATTTCTAAAATCGAATTTATATTTGGTCACGGGGATGGATTTTCGTAGCTATGAGAATGTAAATTCAAAAGACAATATCCAGATCACTTTTTCTTTTTTAAAGCATTCACTGGCTTTCTTGTTGAGACATTTTGAATTAAGATGCGTTTATGAGATGACACCACTATTCGCTTTTTAACATGCAGTTCTTTATTAGACACCAACTTTCGGTTTTTTAGCTGGGGTCTGAGCTTTTGATATGCTTGGTCCGAACCATTCATACCGTAAACAGAAAGTAACATCGCGCTCCACGATCTCGGTTTCGAGTAAAATGAGCCTAAATGCGAATATCCAGTATTTCAGAAAATGTCTGCTATTTTCAATAAAAAACGCGTCGATACATATGCTATCACCTGGAAGCGCCAAATTGTATAAAGAATTGCCACTATATATTAGGATTGGTCTCAAGATAAACGACAATGAGTATTTTTCAATACAAGTCCACAGGAAATACCCACTGCTAACAAGATGCTTCTCCTGACTGTTTGCCAGTTTCCTCCGACCTTGCGCATATTCAAATGGGATGTTGTCGTCCTTTTGGTCACCTGATATATACATACTCGATGTTATAGCTTGCATCTTCATGATGATCAATTGTACAGTACGATTTGCAGACCAGGAAAGGACATAGATACATGTGACTCAGGTCAGACAATGGTGTGATGATACAACGTGGGTTTCTCACGCCTACATCAAGGTCGATCACCGACGCCCCAAGGTCTGCAATGTTGGCCGAAGACTGCACCTGTTGCTTTCTCAGAATTGCAAATATTGCACAAAAGAAACAATCCTACAGAACGTATATACAACACAGCATCGTTCGCAATTCCTTTGAATCAAACAAAGTTCTCTTTGCAACTCTCTTGAGGGGGCTGGCAAGAGTTCTTAAAAGACCCTTTCATCTACCGAGGGAGAAACTGGTTGCTTGGCAACGGTATCCAAGCAAGCTTGGCTCCTTGGCTACAGGGACGTTCTTTTCACTCCGCAGCTATTTAGTTCTACGGGATTAACTAGAACACATGTAAATGTAGACAGTGTCTGTTTGATTGTGATTCTGGGGATACTGATTTCTCTAAACGATGCAGGCCTCATGGCAATGGCTGTTGCCCTGCTTAAGCGCGATGCACCGTCTGCGTATTGAGAGACAGGTAGGCTCAGTGTCTGTACCTGTGTTCTCAAGTGCCGCCATCTTGATTTTGCTGTTTTCTGTACAGCGGGTCATGTCGTATGTCGCACTTAGACAAGTTGTGTATGCGTATATATGTTAGGTAAAACGGCAGAGAGTTAACCCGTCTGGAAAGCTAGCCGTTCCTTGTGTACTTTCCAGAGGAGTTGTTGTAAAAGAAATGGAAGGTATACGGGGGGGGGGGGGGGGGGGTCTAAATTTCCACCATTCTAGGTTCATCTTGTGGGCAGGAGTATGGGGGAATTGGTATAAGTCTCAGTCGCGGGGGGGTTGGGGGGGGGGGGTTATATTGGGCATAATATTACGGAATTAATGTCATGCCAGGCTATTATTATTTTCGACATAGCTTTTGGTGAATCGCATGCGCAATTGTCTCAGAAAACGTGTTGTGCTTGGCTACATTCTCAAATTGTCTACATGTATATGTCATACAATGTTTATATACGGCATTTCTTACTAGCCCTGTCGACCTTTAGTTATCTATCGGCTTTTCGCCTACACGCTTGTTCCTAAATCTTTGTCATTGGATGCCTCCTGATGTACTGCATTGTTTCGTAAGTACCGTACATGTAACGTATATTTACACCATGTGTTTAAAGGTATGCATACTACAAAGCCCCTATCACTTGATTCAGACTTAAAACACCTGCAGACTGCATTGTCACTTAAAGAGGATTTCGCACGACCAACGTTTCGGTCTACTTTTTGGAGCAAACTTCGTACGAGCAATAAGACAACGCCCTTACTGCACATCGGTAGGTATCAAAGCAATCGATGCATCATCAAGTCATACACGAGTTTCTGAATGGGACCTATGGCAGGCCCTATTGTCCTGGTGTTCATGAAGCCGAGTCTAGCATGCTGATCTGCGCCGGACTATCAACAGGAAATGAGAAGGTTCATGTTAACCGCCCGAGGAAACGTAAAATTGAGGCATAAATGTTAGTCGTGCGAAATCCCCTTTAATAATGAAATGTCCTTTTAAAAAATGTAGTGATGATCATGCTCCCGGGCTCTTGACGTTTTTTCCGACAGGCTTAGTGAACAAAAAGCTTAGTGAACTGTCTGCAACAATGATTATCCTATTGACACTGACTCAAATATGAACATGACACTGGCACTTACGCGCATGAAACATATACACAGGTAAATGTGACATGACACTTATATCACTTACACAAGACACGAAGTACAATGTAACATGACAATTTTAGACTCCCTGGGCAGTCCATTGCGTCATCCTAATTGGATTTCCTAATTGGTGAGGGACGAGGCCGGTCCAC